>NW_025219985.1:1516265-1517652 GCF_014825855.1 Bombus pyrosoma | reverse complement strand
AGGATAACGTTATATAGTATTATGATATAACGTAAAAAGTTATATAGTATTACGATACAACGTATAACGTTATATAGTATTACGATATAACGTATAACGTTATATTGTATTATGATATATAGTATAACGTTATATTGTATTACGATATAACGTATAACGTTATATAGTATTACGATATAACGTATAACGTTATATAATACTATGATATAACGTATAACGTTATATAGTATTACGATATAACGTATAACGATATATAGTATTATGATATAACGTATAACGATATATAGTATTATGATATAACGTATAACGTTATATAGTATTACGATATAAGGTATAAGGTTATATTGTATTACGATATAACGTATAACGTTATATGGTCTAACGATATAACGTATAAAGATATGTGGTATTAGGATATAACGTATAGCGATATGTGGTATTACGTTTTAACGTATAACGTTATATTGTATTATGATATAACGTAAAATGATATATAGTATTGCGATATAACGTATAACGTTATATACTATTACGATATAACGTATAACGATATATAGTATTATGATATAACGTATAACGTTATATGGTCTAACGATATAACGTATAACGATATGTGGTATTAGGATATAACGTGTAGCGATATGTGGTATTACGTTTTAACGTATAACGTTATATTGTATTATGATATAACGTAAAATGATATATAGTATTGCGATATAACGTATAACGTTATATAGTAATACGATATAACATATAACGTTATATGATCTAACGATATAACGTATAACGATATGTGGTATTACGATATAACGTATAGCGATATGTGGTATTACGTTTTAACGTATAACGTTATATTGTATTATGATATAACGTAAAATGATATATGGTATTGCGATATAACGTATAACGTTATATAGTAATACGATATAACATATAACGTTATATGGTCTAACGATATAACGTATAACGATATGTGGTATTACGAT
Organism: Bombus pyrosoma; assembly: GCF_014825855.1. NCBI lineage: Eukaryota > Metazoa > Arthropoda > Insecta > Hymenoptera > Apidae > Bombus > Bombus pyrosoma. The sequence goes on along the minus strand of NW_025219985.1, from coordinate 1,516,666 downwards.
ATAACGCATAACGTTTCATTGTATTATGATATATAGGATAACGTTATATTGTATTACGATATAACGTATAACGTTATATAGTATTACGATATAACGTATAACGTTATATAGTATTACGATATAACGTATAGCTTCATATAGTATTATGATACAATGTATAACGTTATATAGTATTATGATATATAGTATAACGATATATAGTATTATGATTAAACGTATAACGTTATATAGTATTACGATATAACGTATAACGTTATATAGTATTATGATATATCGTATAACATTATATAGTATTATGATATATAGTATAACGTTATATAGTATTGCGATATAACGTATAACGTTATATAGTAATACGATATAACGTATAACGTTACATACTATTACGATATAACGTATAA
>NW_025219985.1:1514161-1515765 GCF_014825855.1 Bombus pyrosoma | reverse complement strand
TAGCATTACGATATAACGTATAACGATATGTAGTAATACGTTACAGCGTAAAACGTTATATAGGACTACGACACAACGTAGAAGGATATGTTGTATTACGATATAACGTATAACGTTATGTAGCGTTACGTTATAACGTATAACGTTATATGGTACTACGATATAACGTATAACGATATGTAGTATTACGATATAACGTGTAACGTAATGTAGTATTACGTAACAACGTATAACGCTATATAGTATTATGATATAACGTATAACGTTATGTAGCTTTACGATATAACGTATAACGTTATGTGGCATTACGTTATAGCGTATAACGTTATGTAGTACTACCTAACAACGTATAACGCTATATAGTATTATAAAATAACGTCTAACGTTATGTAATATTATGTTATAACGTATAACGTTATGTAGTATTACGTTATAACGTATAACGTTATATGGTATTACGATATAACATATAACGATTTGTAGTATTACGATATAACGTATAACGTTATGTTGTGTTACGTTATAACGTATAACGATATATGGTATTACGATATAACGTATCACGTTATATGGTATTACGACATAACGTATAAGGATATGTTGTATTACGAGATAACGTATAACGATATGAAGTAATACACTACAACGTAAAACGTTATATAGGACTAAGATATAACGTATAAGGATATGTTGTATTACGATATAACGTATAACGTTACGTAGCGTTACGTTATAACGTATAACTTTATATGGTATTACGATATAACGTATAACGATATGTAGTAATACCATATAACGTATAACGTAATATGGTACTACGATATAACGTATAACGATATGTAGTGTTACGTTAAAATGTGTAACGCTATATAGTATTACAAAATAACGTAAAGCGTTATGTAGTATTACGATATAACGTATAACTCTATATAGTACTATAAAATAACGTATACCGTTATGTAGCTTTACGATATAACGTATAACGTTATGTAGCATTACGTTATAGCGTATAACGTTATGTAGTATCGCGTTATAACGTAAAACGTTATATTGTAATACGATATAACGTATAAAGTTATATGGTACTACGATATAACGTATAACGATATGTAGTAATACGTTACAGCGTAAAACGTTATATAGGACTACGACACAACGTAGAAGGATATGTTGTAATACGATATAACGTATAACGTTATGTAGCGTTACGTTATAACGTACAACGTTATATGGTACTACGATATAACGTATAACGATATGTAGTATTACGAAATAACGTGTAACGTAATGTAGTATTACGTAACAACGTATAACGATATATAGTATTATGATATAACGTATAACGTTATGTAGCTTTACGATATAACGTATAACGTTATGTGGCATTACGTTATAGCGTATAACGTTATGTAGTATTACGTAACAACGTATAACGCTATATAGTATTATAAAATAACGTATAACGTTATGTAGCATTACGTTATAATGTATAACGTTATATAGTATTACGATATGTATACTTTATATATATGTTATGTGGCGTTACGTTATAACGTATAACGTCATATAGCAATACGATATAACGTATATAGTTATATGGTATT
>NW_025219985.1:1512558-1513661 GCF_014825855.1 Bombus pyrosoma | reverse complement strand
TAACGTTATACGTTATATCACAAGACAACAAATCGTTATACGTTATATCGTAATACAATATAACGTAATACGTTATAACGTAGTACTACATATCGTAATACGTTATGTCGTAGTAAAATATAACGTTATACGTTATATCGTATTACTATATAACGTTATTCGTTATAACGTAATTCTACATAACGTTATACGTTATATCCTATTACTATATAACGTTATTCGTTATAAGGTAATTCTACATAACGTTATACGTTATATCGTAATGCTACATAATGTTATACGTCATATCGTAATACTATGTAACGTTATACGTTATATCGTAATGCTGCATAACGTTATGCGTCATATCGTAATACTACATATCGTTATACGTTATATCGTAAGACAACATATCGTTATACGTTATATCGTAATACCATATAACGTAATACGTTATAACGTAGTACTACATAACGTTATACGTATTAACGTAACACTATATATCGTTATACGTTATATCGTAGTACCATATAACGTTATACGTTATATCGTAATACCATATAACGTTATACGTTATATCGTAATACCATATATCGTTATACGTTATAACGTTGTACTACATATCGTAATACGTTATGTCGTAGTAAAATATAACGTTATACGTTATATCGGGATACTATATATCGTTATGCGTTATATCGTAATACCATATAACGTTATACGTTATATCGTAATACTACATAACTTTATGCGTTATTTCGTAATGCTACATAACGTTATACGTTATATCACAAGACAACAAATCGTTATACGTTATATCGTAATACAATATGACGTAATACGTTATAACGTAGTACTACATATCGTAATACGTTATGTCGTAGTAAAATATAACGTTATACGTTATATCGTGATACTATATATCGTTATGCGTTATATCGTAATACCATATAACGTTATACGTTATATCGTAATACTACATATCGTTGTACGTTGTATCGTAATACCATATAATGTTATACGTTACAACGTAATACTACACAACGTTATACGTTATATCGTAATGCTACATAACGTTATACGTTATATCGTAATACTACATAACGTTATACGTTATATCGTAA
>NW_025219985.1:1510733-1512058 GCF_014825855.1 Bombus pyrosoma | reverse complement strand
AGATCGTTATACGTTATATCGTAATACTATGTAACGTTTTACGTGGTAACGTTATACTACATAACGTTATACGTTTTAATGTAATAATATATATTGTTATACGCTATATCGCAATGCTACATAACGTTATACGTTATATCGTAGAACTATATAACGTTATACGTTAGAACGTAACACTATATAATGTTATGCGTTATATCGTAATGATACATAACGTTGTACGCTATAACGTAGTGCTACATAGCGTTATACGTTATATCGTAATACTATACAACGTTATACGTAGAACGTTATACTACATAACGTTATACGTTATAAGGTAATACTACAGATCGTTATACATTATAACATATTACCTTATAACGTGAATCGATATATCGTAATGCTATATAACGTTATATGTTATATCGTAATGCTACATAACGTTGTATGTTATATCGTAATGCTACATAACGTTATACGTTATATCGTAATTCTACATATCGTTATACGTTATGTCGTAATACCATATATCGTTATACGTTACAACGTGACACTACATAACGTTATACGTTATAAGGTAATACTACATAACGTCATACGCTATAACCTAATGCTACATAACGTTGTACGTTATTTCGTAATGCTACCTAACGTTATACGTTATATCGTAATTCTACATATCGTTATAAGTTATACCGTAATACCATATATCGTTATACTTTATAACGTGACACTACATAACGTTATACGCTATAACGTAATACTACATAACGTTATGCGCTATAACGTAGTGCTACATAGCGTTATTCGCTATAACGTAATGCTACATAACGTTATACGTTATAAGGTAATACTACAGATCGTTTTACATTATAACATATTATCTTGCAAAGTGAATCGATATATCGTAATGCTACATAACGTTATATGTTATATCGCAATGCTACATAACGTTATACGTTACATCGTAATACAACATACCGTTATACGTTATATCGCAATACCAAATATCGTTATACGTTATAACGTAACACTACATAACGTTATACGTGTAATCGTAATACTACGTAACGTTATACGTTATATCGTTATACTTTGTAACGTTTTACGTTGTAGCGTTATACTACATAACGTTATACGTTAAAAGGTAATATTACATATCGTTATACGTTATAACATATTACCTTATAAGGTTATACGTTATATCGTATTCCTATATAACGTTATGCGTTGTAACATATTACTGCATAATGTCATACGTCATATCGTAATGCTACATAACGTTATACGTTATATCGTAATATTACAGATCGTTATACGTTATATCGTAATACTATGTAACG
>NW_025219985.1:1507705-1510233 GCF_014825855.1 Bombus pyrosoma | reverse complement strand
ACGTATAACGATATGTTGTATTACGATATAACGTATAACGTTATGTAGCATTACTTTATAACGTATAACGATATATAGTATTACGATATAACGTATAACGTTATGTAGCACTACGACATAACGTATAACGTTATGTAGCATTACGCTATAACGTATAGCGCTATATGGTACTACGTTATAACAAACTACGTTATATGTTTTTACGACATAACGTATAACGTTATGTAGCATTACGTTATAACGTATAGCGATATATGGTATTACGTTATAACGTATAACGTTATCTGTTATTACGATATAACGTGTAACGTTATGAAGTATTACGACATAACGTATAACGATATATTGTATTACGATATAACGTATAACGATATGTAGTATTACATCATCACGTATAACGTTATGCAGCTTCACGATATAACGTTTAACGTTATGTAGCATTACGATGGAACGTACAACGTTATGTAGTAATACGTTACAAAGTAGAACGTTGTTTAGTATTACGATATAACGTATAACGATATGTTGTATTACGATATAACGTATAACGTTATCTAGCATTGCGTTATAACGTATAACGATATGATGTACTACGATATGACGTATAACGTTATGTAGCATTACAACATAACGTATAACGTTATGTAGCATTACGTTACAACGTATGACAATATATAGTCTTAACATATAACGAATAACGTTATGTAGCATTACGATATAACGTATAGCGTTCTGTAGTACTACGTTAAAACGTAAAACGTTATATAGTATTACGATATAACGAATAACGATCGAAGTATTACGATATAACGTATAGCGCTATATGGTACTACGTTATAACGTGCAACGTTATATGGTATTACGACATAACGTATAACGTTATGTAGCACTACGTTATAACGTACAACGATATATGGTATTAAGTTATAACGTATAACGATATATGGTATTACGATATAACGTATAACGATATGTTGTATTACGATATAACGTATAACGTTATGTAGCATAACGTTATAACGCAAAACGATATATGGTATACGATATAACGTATAACGTTATGTAGCGCTACGATATAACGTATAACGATTTGTAGTATTACGTCATGACGTATAACGTTATGCAGCATCACGATATAACGTATAACGTTATGTAGCATTACGATGTAACGTACATCGTTATGTAGTAATGCGTTACAACATAGAACGATGTAAGGTATTACGATATAGCGTATAACGATATGTTGTATTACGATATAACGTATAACGTTATGTAGCATTGCGTAATAACGTATAACGATATGTTGTACTACGATATGACGTATAACGTTATGTAGCATTACAACATAACGTATAACGTTATGTAGCATTACGTTACAACGTATGACACTATATAGTTTTACGATATAACGAATAACGTTATGTAGCATTACGATATAACGTATAGCGTTCTGCAGTACTACGTTAAAACGTAAAACGTTATATAGTATTACGATATAACGAATAACGATCGAAGTATTACGATACAACGTGTAACGATATGTAGCATTACGGTATAACGAATAACGTTATGTAGCATTACGATATAACGTGTAGCGTTACGTAGCATTACGTTGTGACGTATAACGATATATGGTACTACGATATAACGTCTAACGTTATATAGTATTACGATATAACGTATAACGTTATGTTGTATTACGATATAACGTATAACGTTATGTAGCATTACGTTATAACGTATAACGATACGTTGTATTACGATATAACGTATAACGTTATGTAGCATAACGTTATAACGCAAAACGATATATGGTATACGATATAACGTATAACGTTATGTAGCGCTACGATATAACGTATAACTCTTTGTAGTATTACGTCATGACGTATAACGTTATGCAGCTTCACGGTATAACGTATAACGTTAAGTAGCATTACGATGTAACGTACAACGTTATGTAGTAATGCGTTACAACATAGAACGATGTATAGTATTACGATATAACGTATAACGATATGTTGTATTACGATATAACGTATAACGTTATGTAGCATTACATTATAACGTATAACGACATGTTGTATTACGACAAAACGTATAACGTTATGTAGCATTACCTAATAACGTATAACGGTATATGGTATTACGGTATAACGTATAACGATATGTTGTATTACGATATACCGTATAACGTTATGTAGCATTACGTTACAACGTATGACGCTATATAGTATTACGATATAACGTATAACGTTATGTAGCATTCCGTTGTGACGTATAACGATATATGGTACTACGATATAACGTATAACGTTATATAGTATTTCGATATAACGTATAACTTTATGTAGCACTACGATATAACGTATAACGTTATGTAGCATTACGTTACAGCGCATGACGTTATGTAGTATTACGATATATCGTATAACGATATGTAGTATTACAATATAACGTATAACGTTATGTAGCATTACGTTATAACGTATAACGATATGTTGTATTACGATATAACGTATAACGTT
>NW_025219985.1:1505942-1507205 GCF_014825855.1 Bombus pyrosoma | reverse complement strand
GTAGTACCATATATCGTTATACGTCACAACGGAATGCTACATAACGCTATACGTTATATCGTAATGCTACATAACGTTATTCGTTATACCGTAATGCTACATATCGTTACACGTTGTATCGTAATACTACATAACGTTATACGCTATAACGTAATAGTACATAACGTTTTACCTTATATCTTAATACTACATATCGTTATAGGATATATCGTAATACTACATAACGTTATACGCTATAACGTAATGCTACATAACGTTTTACGTTTTAACGTAGTACTACAGAACGCTATACGTTATATCGTAATGCTACATAACGTTATTCGTTATATCGTAGTACAACATATCGTTATACGTCATATCGTAGTACAACATATCGTTATACGTTATAACGCAATGCTAGATAACGTTATACGTTATATCGTAATACAACATACCGTTATACGTTATATCGTAATACTAAATAACGTTCTACTTTGTAACGTATTACTACATAACGTTGTGCGTTCCATCGTAATGCTACATAACGTTAAACGTTATATCGTGTAGCTGCATAACGTTATACGTGATGACGTAATACTACATATCGTAATACAATATATCGTTATACGTTATGTCGTAATACTTCATAACGTTACACGTTATATCGTAATACCAGATAACGTTATACGTTATAACGTAATACCATATATCGCTATACGTTATAACGTAATGCTACATAACGTTATACGTTACGTCGTAATACCATATAACGTAGTTTGTTATAACGTAGTACCATATAGCGCTATACGTTATAGCGTAATGCTACATAACGTTATACGTTATATCGTAATACAACATACCGTTATACGTTATAACGTAATGCCACATAACGTTATACGTTATATCGTAATACAACATACCGTTATACGTCATGACGTAATACTACATATCGTTACACGTTATATCGTATTACCATATAACGTTATACGTTATGTCGTAATACTTCATAACGTTACACGTTATATCGTAATACCAGATAACGTTATACGTTATAACGTAATACCATATATCGCTATACGTTATAACGTTATGTCGTAATACCACATAACGTTGTTCGTTATAACGTAGTACCATATTGCGCTATACGTTATAACGTAATGCTACATAACGTTATACGTTATATCGTAATACAACATACCGTTATACGTTATAACGTAATGCCACATAACGTTATACGTTATATCGTAATACAACATACCGTTATACGTTATAACGTAGTGCTAC
>NW_025219985.1:1502013-1505442 GCF_014825855.1 Bombus pyrosoma | reverse complement strand
ATAGCGCTATACGTTATAGCGTAATGCTACATAACGTTATACGTTATGTCGTAGTGCTACATAACGTTATACGTTATATCGTAATACTATATATCGTTATACGTTATAAAGTAATGCTACATAACGTTATACGTTATATCGTAATACAACATATCGTTATACGTTATAACGTAATGCTACATAACGTTATACGTTATATAGTAATACTACATATCGTTATACGCTATAACGTAATAGTACATAACGTTTTACCTTATATCTTAATACTACATATCGTTATACGATATACCGTAATACTACATAACGTCATGCGCTGTAACGTAATGCTACATAACGTTATACGTTATATCGTAGTGCTACATAAAGTTATACGTTATATCGTAACACTATATAACGTTATACGTTATATCGTAGTACCGTATATCGTTATACGTCACAACGGAATGCTACATAACGTTATATGTTATATCGTAATGCTACATAACGTTATTCGTTATACCGTAATGCTACATATCGTTACACGTTGTATCGTAATACTACATAACGTTATACGCTATAACGTAATAGTACATAACGTTTTACCTTATATCTTAATACTACATATCGTTATAGGATATATCGTAATACTACATAACGTTATACGCTATAACGTAATGCTACATAACGTTTTACGTTTTAACGTAGTACTACAGAACGCTATACGTTATATCGTAATGCTACATAACGTTATTCGTTATATCGTAAGACTATATAGTGTCATACGTTGTAACGTAATACTACATAACGTTATACGTTATGTTGTAATGCTACATAACGTTATACGTCATATCGTAGTACAACATATCGTTATACGTCATATCGTAGTACAACATATCGTTATACGTTATAACGCAATGCTAGATAACGTTATACGTTATATCGTAATACAACATACCGATATACGTTATATCGTAATACTAAATAACGTTCTACTTTGTAACGTATTACTACATAACGTTGTACGTTCCATCGTAATGCTACATAACGTTAAACGTTATATCGTGTAGCCGCATAACGTTGTACGTGATGACGTAATACTACATATCGTTATACGTTATATCGTAATACAATATATCGTTATACGTTATGTCGTAATACTTCATAACGTTACACGTTATATCGTAATACCAGATAACGTTATACGTTATAACGTAATACCATATAGCGCTATACGTTATAGCGTAATGCTACATAACGTTATACGTTATGTCGTAGTGCTACATAACGATATACGTTATATCGTAATACTATATATCGTTATACGTTATAAAGTAATGCTACATAACGTTATACGTTATATCGTAATACAACATATCGTTATACTTTATAACGTAATGCTACATAGCGTTATACGTTATATTGTAATACTACATATCGTTATACGCTATATCGTAATAGTACATAACGTTTTACCTTATATCTTAATACTACATATCGTTATACGATATATCGTAATACTACATAACGTTATGCGCTGTAACGTAATGCTACATAACGTTATACGTCATATTGTAATACTACATAACGTTATTTGTTATATCGTAATACTACATAACGTTAGTCGTTATAACGTAATACTATGCAACGTTCTACGTTATAACGTATTACTACATAACGTTGTACGTTACATCGTAATGCTACATAACGTTATACGTTATATCGTGATGCTGCATAACGTTATACGTCATGACGTAATACTACATATCGTTATACGTTATACCGTATTACCATATAACGTTATACATTATGTCGTAATACATCATAACGTTACACGTTATATCGTAATACCAGATAACGTTATACGTTATAACGTAATACTATATAAAGTTATACGTTATAACGTAATGCTACATAACGGTATACGTTATATCGTCATACAACATATCGTTATACGTTATAACGTAATGCTAAATAACGTTATACGTTATGTCGTAATACAACATAACGTTATACGTTATATCGTAATACCATATATCGCTTTACGTCACAACGTAATGCTACATAACGCTATACGATATATCATAATGCTACACAACGTTATACGTTATGTCGTAATACCATATAACGTTGTACGTTATTACGTAATGCTACATAACGTTATACGTTATATCGTAATACAACATAACATTATACGTTATATCGTAATACTATATAACGTTATACGTTATATCGTAGTAACATATATCGTTATACGTCACAACGTAATGCTACATAGCGTTATACGTTATATCGTGATGCTGCATAACGTTATACGTCATGACGTAATACTACATATCGTTATACGTTATATCGTATTACCATATAGCGTTATACATTATGTCGTAATACTTCATAACGTTACACGTTATATCGTAATACCGGATAACGTTATACGTTATAACGTAATACCATATATCGTTATACGTTATTACGTAATGCTACATAACGTTATACGTTATAACGTAATACCATATATCGTTATACGTTATTACGTAATGCTACATAACGTTATACGTTATGTCGTAGTACCATATAACGTTGTACGTTATATCGTAGTACCATATGGCGCTATACGTTATATCGTAATACTACAATCGTTATTCGTTATATCGTAATACTATATAACGTTATACGTTGTAACGTAGAACTACAGAACGCTATACGTTATATCGTAATGCTACATAATGTTATTCGTTATATCGTAAGACTATATAGCGTCATACGTTGTAACGTAATGCTACATAACGTTATAGGTTTTGTCGTAATGCTACATAACGTTATACGTCATATCGTAATACTACATAACGTTATTCGTTATATCGTAATACTACATAACGTTAATCGTTATAACGCAATACTATACAACGTTCTACGTTGTAACGTATTACTACATAACGTTGTACGTTACATCGTAATGCTACATAACGTTATACGTTATATCGTGATGCTGCATAACGTTATACGTCATGACGTAATACTACAAATCGTTATACGTTATATCGTAATACTATATAGCGTCATACGTTGTAACGTAATACTACATAAAGTTATACTTTATATCCTAATACTACATATCGTTATACGCTATAACGTAATAGTACATAATGCTTTACGTTATATCTTAATACTACATATCGTTATACGATATATCGTAATACTACATAACGTTATACGCTATATCGTAATGCTACATAACGTTATACGTTCTATCCTAGTGCTACATAACGTTATACGTTATATCGTAATACCATATGTCATTATACGTTGTATCGTAATGCTACATAACGTTATTCGTTATACCGTAATGCTACATATCATTACACGTTGTATCGCAATATTACATAACGTTATACGCTATAACGTAATGCTTCATAACGTTATACGTTATGTCGTAATGCTACATAACGTTAT
>NW_025219985.1:1500375-1501513 GCF_014825855.1 Bombus pyrosoma | reverse complement strand
TAACGTACAACGTTATGTAGCACTACGATGTAACGTATAACGTTATGTAGCATTACGTTATAGCGTATAACGTTATGTAGTATTACGATATATCGTATAATGATATGAAGTATTAAGATGTAACGTAAAACGTTATGTACTATTACGTTATAACGATTAACGTTATGTAGTATTACGATATAACGAATAACGTTATATGGTAATACGATATAACGAGTAACGTTATGAAGCATTACGACATAATGTATAACGTTATGTAGCATTACGTTACAACGTATGACGCTATATAGTCTTACGATATAACGAATAACGTTATGTAGCATTACGATATAACGTATAGCGTTCTGTAGTACTACGTTACAACGTAAAACGTTATATAGTATTTCGATATAACGAATAACGATCGAAGTATTACGATATAACGTATAGCGCTATATTGTACTACGTTATAACGTACAACGTTATATGGTATTACGACATAACGTATAACGTTATGTAGCACTACGACATAACGTATAACGTTATGTAGCACTACGACATAACGTATAACGTTATGTAGCATTACGTTATAACGTATAACGATATGTTGTAATACGATATGACGTATAACGTTATGTAGCATTACAACATAACGTTACAACGTATAACGCTATATAGTCTTACGATATAACGAATAACGTTATGTAGCATTACGATGTAACGTATTGCGTTCTGTAGTACTACGTTACAACGTAAAACGTTATATAGTATTACGATATAACGATTAACGATCGTAGTATTACGATATAACGTATAGCGCTATATGGTAATACATTATAACGTACAACGCTATATGGTATTACGACATAACGTATAACGTTATGTAGCATTACGTTATAACGTATAACGATATATGGTATTACGTTATAACGTATAACGATATATGGTATTGCGATATAACGTATAACGTTATGTAGTATTACGTTATGGCGTATAACGTTATGTAGTATTACGATACAACGTGTAACGATATGTAGCATTACGGTATAACGTATAACGTTATGTAGTACTACGTTACAACGTAAAACGTTATATAGTATTACGATATAACGAATAACGGTCGTAGTATTACGATATAACTTATAGCGCTATGTGGTAC
>NW_025219985.1:1498649-1499875 GCF_014825855.1 Bombus pyrosoma | reverse complement strand
ACGTTATACGTTATATCGTAATGCTACATAATGCTATACGTTATATCCTAGTACTATATAACGTAATACGCTATAACGTAATGCTACAAAACGTTATACGTTATATCGTAATGCTACATATCGTTATACGTTATAACGTAATACTACACAACGTTATACGTTATATCGTAATGCTACATAATGCTATACGTTATATCGTGATACTACACAACGTTATACGTTATATCGTAATGCTACATAATGCTATACGTTATATCCTAGTACTATATAACGTAATACGCTATAACGTAATGCTACATAACGTTATACGTTATATCCTAATGCTACATAACGTTATACGTTGTATCGTAATGCTACATAACGTTATACGATATAAGGTAATACTGCATAGCGTTATACGTTATATCGTTATGCTACATAACGTTAAAAGATATATCGTAATACTACATAACGTTATACGTTATATCGTAGTACTATATAGCGTTATACGTTATAACGTAATACTACATGACGTTATACGTTATATCGTAATACTACTTAACGTTATACGTTATATCGCAATGCTACATAACGTTATACGTCATAAGGTAATACTATATAACGTTATACGCTATAACGTAATGCTACATAACGTTATACGTTATATCGTAGTACTATATAGCGTTATACGTTATAAGGTAATACTACATAGCGGTATGCGTTATAACGTAATAGTATATAACGTTATACGTTATAAGGTAATACTACATAGCGTTATGCGCTGTAACGTAATAGTACATAACGTTATTCGTTATAAGGTAATACTATATAACGTAATACGCTATAAGGTAATACTGCATAGCGTTATACGTTATATCGTAATGCTACATAACGTTAAAAGATATATCGTAATAATATATAACGTTTTACGTCATAAGGTAATACTATATAACGTTATACGATATATCGTAATACTACTTAACTTTATACGTTAGATCGTGATGCTACATAACGTTATACGTTATATCGTAATGCTACTTAACGTTATACGTTAGATCCTGATGCTACATAACGTTATACGTTATATCGTAATACTATACAACGTTATACGCTATAAGGTAATACTACATAGCGATATACGTAATATCGTAATGCTACATAACGTTATACGTTATATCATGATGCTACATAACGTTATACGTTATATCGTAATGCTACATATCGTTATACGTTATAACGTAATACTA
>NW_025219985.1:1497136-1498149 GCF_014825855.1 Bombus pyrosoma | reverse complement strand
AACGTATAACGTTATGTAGTATTACGATATATCGTGTAACGTTATGTAGTATTACGTTAAAACGTATGACGCTATATAGTATTACGATATAACGTATAACCTTATGTAGCATTACGTTACATCGTATGACGCCATATAGTCTTACGATATAAAGTATAACGTTATGTAGCATTACGTTACAGCGTATAACTTAATGTAGCATTACGATATATCGTATGACGCTATATAGTATTACGATATAACGTATAACGATATGTAGTGTTACGATATAACGTATAACGTTATGTAGTATTACGATATAACGTATAACGATATGTAGCAGTACGATACAACATGTAACCTTATGTAGTATTACGATATAACGTATAACGTTATATGGTAACTCGTTATAACGTATATCGTTATGTAGCATTACGATATAACGTATAACGATATATAGTGTTACGATATAACGTATAACGATATGTAGTCTTACGATATAACGCATAACGATATGTAGTACTACGTTACAACGTATGACGCTATATAGTATTACGATATAACGTGTAACGTTATGTAGCACTACGTTACAACGTATAACGTTATATAGTATTACGATATAACGTATAATGTTATGTAGCATTACGATATAACGTATAACGTTATGTAGCATTACGAGATAACGTATAACGTTATGTAGTATTACGATATATCGTATAACGATATGTAGTGTTAAGATGTAACTTAAAACGTTATGTACTATAACTTATAACGATTAACGCTGTGTAGTATTACCTTATAGCGTATAACGTTATATAGTATTGCGGTATAACGAATAACGTTATGTAGCATTACGACATAACGTACCACGTTATGTAGCATTCCGTTACAACGTATGACGCTATATAGTATTACGATATAACGTATAACGTTATGTAGCATTACGATACAACATATAATCTTATGTAGTATTACGATATAACGTATAACGGTATTTGGTAACTCGTTATAATGTATAACTATATATGGTATTA
>NW_025219985.1:1493888-1496636 GCF_014825855.1 Bombus pyrosoma | reverse complement strand
GTATAACGTTATACGGCATTACGATATAGCGTATAACGTTATACGGTATTACGATATAACATATAACGTTATATAGTACTACATTATGACTAATAACGTTGTATAGTATTACGATATAGCTTATAACGTTATATGGTATTACGATATAAGGTATAACGTTATATAGTATTACGTTATGACTTATAACGTTATATATACTGCGTTATGACGTATAACGTTATATATACTACGTTATAACGTATAACGTTCTGTAGTATGATGATATAACGTATAACGTTATATGCTATTACGATATAGCGTATAACGTTATACGGTATTACGATATAACATATAACGTTATATAGTACTACGTTATGACGTATAACGATATATAGTATTATGTTATAACGTACAACGACATATAGTAATACGTTATGACGTTTAACGATATATGGTACTACGTTATCACGT
This sequence comes from Bombus pyrosoma, assembly GCF_014825855.1. Taxonomy (NCBI): domain Eukaryota; kingdom Metazoa; phylum Arthropoda; class Insecta; order Hymenoptera; family Apidae; genus Bombus; species Bombus pyrosoma. The sequence goes on along the minus strand of NW_025219985.1, from coordinate 1,496,186 downwards.
ATAACGTTATATAGTATTCCGATATCACGTATAACGTTATATGGTATTACGGTATATCATATAACGTTATATAGAACTACGTTATGACGTATATAATTATATAGTATTACGTAGTAACGTATAACAATATATAGTATTACGTTATAACGTATAACGACATATAGTAATACGTTATGACGTAATACGTTATGTAGTATTTTGATATAACGTGTATCGTTTTATGGTATTACGTTATAGCGTATAACGTTATATGGTATTACGATATAGCGTATAACGTTATACGGTAATACGATATAACATATAACGTTATATAGTAATACCTTATGACGTATGACGTTATATAGTACTACGTTATGACGTATATAGTTATATAGTATTACGTTGTAACGTATAACAATATATAGTATTACGTTATAACGTATAACGACATATAGTACTACGTTATGACGTAATACGTTATGTAGTATTTTGATATAACGTAGAACGTTATATGTTTTTACGATACAGCACATAATGTTATACGGTATTACGATATAACATATAACGTTGTATAGTACTACGTTATAACGTATAACGTTGTATAGTATTACGTTATAGCGTATAACGTTATACGGTATTACGATATAACATATAACGTTGTATAGTACTACGTTATAACGTATAACGTTGAATAGTATTACGTTATGACGTATAACGATGTGTAGTATTATGATATAACCTATAACGTTACATAGTATGACGTTATAACGTATAACCTTATACAGTATTACGAAATAACATATAACGTTGTATAGTACTACGTTATGGCGTATAACGTTGTATAGTATTACGTTATGACAGATAACGTTGTGTAGTATTATGATATAACGTAATAGCATATAACGTTATGCGGTATCACGATATAACATATAACGTTATATAGTACAACGTTATGACGTATAACGTTGTATAGTATTACGTTATGACGTATAACGTTGTGCAGTATTATGATATAACGTATAACGTTATATGTTACTACGATACAGCATATAATGTTATACGGTAATACGATATAACATATAACGTTGTATAGTACTACGTTATGACGTATAACGTTGCATAGTATTACGTTATGAAGTATAACGTTGTGTAGTAGTATGAAATAACGTATAACGGTACATGCTATTACGATGTAGCGTATAACGTTATACGGTATTACGATATAACATATAACGTTATATAGTACTAGGTTATGACGTATAACATTCTATAGTATTACGTTATAGCGTATAACGTTATATGGTATTACGATATAACACATAACGTTGTATAGTACTACGTTATGACGTATAACGATATATAGTATTACGTTATAACGTATAACGTTATATAATACTACGTTAACGTTATGTAGTATTACAATGTAACATATAACGGTATATGGTATTACGATATAGCGTATAACGTTATACGGTATTACGATATAACATATAACGTTATATAGTACTACGTTATGACGTATATCGTTATATAGTACTACGTTGTAATGTATAACGATATATGGTATTACGTTATAACATATAAAATTATATAGTACTGCGTTATGACATATAACGTTATATAGTATTTCAATATAACATATACCGATATATGGTACTGCGATATAGCGTTTAACGTTATAAGGTATTACGATATAACAAATAACGTTATATAGTACTACGTTATGACGTATGACGTTATATAGTACTACGTTATGACGTATATAGTTATATAGTACTACGTTATGACGTATAACGTCGCATAGTATTACGTTATGACGTATAACGTTGTGCAGTATTATGATATAACGTATAACGTTATATGTTTCTACGATACAGCATATAATGTTATACGGTATTACGATATAACGTATAACGTTATATAGAACTAGGTTACGACGTACAACGTTGTATAGTATTACCTTATAGCGCATAACGTTATATGGTATTACGATACAACATCTAACGTAATATGTCACTACGATATAGCGTATAACGTTATACGGTATTACGATATAACATATAACGTTATATAGTACTACGTTATGACGTATAACTTTCTGTAGTATGATGATATAACGAATAACGTTATATAGTACTACGTTATGACGTATAAAAGTTCTGTAGTATGATGATATAACGTATAACGTTATATAGTACTACGTTATGACGTATAACGTTGTATAGTATTACGTTATGACGTATAACGTTGTGCAGTATTATGATATAACGTATAACGTTACATGGTATGACGTTATAACGTATAACCTTATACAGTATT
>NW_025219985.1:1491353-1493388 GCF_014825855.1 Bombus pyrosoma | reverse complement strand
ATATAACGTTTTACGTAGAACGTTATACTACATAACGTTATACGTTATAAGGTAATACTACAGATCGTTATACATTATAACATATTACCTTATAACGTTATACTTTATATCGCAATACTATATAATTTTATACGTTGTAACGTACTACTACATAGCGTTATACGTTATATCGTAATACAACATATCGTTATACGTTATACCATATTACCATATAACGTTATACGTTATATCGTTATACTATATAACGTTATACGCTATAACGTAATGCTACATAACGTTATAAGTTATATCGTAATGCTACATAACGTTATACGTTATATCGTAACAGAACATATCGTTATACGTTATATTGTAATACCATATATCGTTATACGTTGTAACGTAACACTACATAACGTTATACGTTATATCGTAATACTACATAACGTTATACGCTATAACTTAATGCTACATATCGTTATACGTTATATCATATTACCATATAACGTTATACGTTATATCGTAATGCTACATAACGTTATAAGTTATATCGTAATGCTACATAACGTTATACGTTATATCGTAACAGAACATATCGTTATACGTTATATTGTAATACCATATATCGTTATACGTTGTAACGTAACACTACATAACGTTATACGTTATATCGTAATACTACATAACGTTATACGCTATAACGTAGTGCTACATAGCGTTATACGTTATAACGTAATACTACATAACGTTATAAGTTACATCGTAATGCTACATAACGTTATACGTTTATCGTAATACAACAAATCGTTATACGCTATATCGTAATGCTAAATAGCGTTATACGTTACAACGTAATGCTACATAGCGTTATACGCTATAACGTAATGCTACATAACGTTATACGTTATAATGTAATACTATATAATGTTATTCGTTATAACGTAATAGTACTTAACGTTATACGTTATATCGTAATACTATACAACATTATACGTTGTAACGTATTACTACATAACGTTACACGTTATATCGTAATAATACATAGCGTTATAAGCTATATCGTAATGCTACATAACGTTATACGTTATATCGTAATGCTACATAACTTTATGCGTTATATCGTATTACTGTATAACGTTATGCGTTGTAACGTATTACTACATAACGTTATACGCTATAACGTAGTGCTGCATAGCGTTATACGCTATAACGTAATGCTACATAACGTTATGCGTTATAACGTAATACTACATATTGTCATACGCTATATCATATTACTATATAACGTTATACGTCATATCGTAATACTATATAACGTTATACGTTGTAACGTATTGCTACATAACGTTATACGCTATAACGTAGTGCTACATAGCGTTATACGATATAACGTAATGCTACATAACGTTATATGTTATAATGTAATACTATATAATGTTATACGTTATAACGTAATAGTACTTAACGTTATACGTTATATCGTAATACTATATAACGTTATACGTTGTAACGTATTACTACATAACGTTATACGTTATATCGTAATGCTACATAACGTTGTACGTTACATCGTAATGCTACATAACGTTATACGTTATATCGTAATACAACATATCGTTATACGCTATAACGTAATGCTACATAACGTTATACGTTATAATGTAATACTATATAATGTTATACGTTATGACGTAATAGTACTTAACGTCATACGTTATATCGTAATACTATATAACATTATACGTTGTAACGTATTACTACATAACGTTATACGTTATATCGTAATCCTACATAACGTTGTACGTTATATTGTAATGCTACATAACGTTATAGGTAATATCGTAATACTATGTAATGTTTTACTTTGTAACGTTAGACTACATAACGTCATACGTTATAATGCAATACTATATACTGTTATACGTTATAACGTAATAGTACATAACGTTATACGTTATATCGCAATACTACATATCGTCATACGTTATATGGCAATACTACATATCGCTATACGCTATATCGTAATACCATATAACGGTATACGTTGTAGCGTAAG
>NW_025219985.1:1489692-1490853 GCF_014825855.1 Bombus pyrosoma | reverse complement strand
TCGCATTACCTTATAACGTATAACGTTATGTAGATATATGTTATAACGCATAACGTTAATGGTATTAGGATGTAACGTATAACGTTATGTAGCATTACGTTATAACGTATAACGTTATGTAGATATATGTTATAACGTATAACGTTATATAGTGTTACGATACAACGTATTACGTTATGTAGAATATGTTATAACGTATGGCGTTATGTAGTATTACGTTATAACGTATAACGTTATATAGTATTACGTTATAACGTATAACGATATGTAGCATTACGTTATAACGTATAACGTTATGTAGACATATGTTATATCGTATTACGTTATATAGTGTTACGATACAACGTATAACGTTGTGTAGTATTACGTTATAACATATAACGATATGTAGTCATACGATATTACGTAAAACGTTATGTAGTATTACGTTATAACGTATAACGTTATGTAGTATTACGTTTTAACGTATAACGTTGTGTAGTATTACGTTATAACATATAACGATATGTAGTCATACGATATTACGTAAAACGTTATGTAGTATTACGATATAACGTATAACGTTATGTAGTATTACGTTATAACATATAACGATTTGTAGTATTAAAATATAACGTATAACGTTATGTAGCATTACGTTATAACGTATAGCGTTATGTAGATATATGTTATAACGTATGGCGCTATGTAGTATTACGATATGACGTACAACGTTATGTAGCATTACGTTATAACGTATAACGTTATGTAGATATATGTTATATCGTATAACGTTATATAGTGATACGATACAACGTATAACGTTATGTAGTATTACGTTATAATATATAACGATATGTAGTCTTACGATATTACGTAAAACGTTATGTAGTATTACGTTATAACGTATAACGTTATGTAGTATTACGTTTTAACGTATAACGTCATGTCATATTACGATATAACGTATAACGTTATGTAGCATTACGTTATAACGTATAACGATATGTAGCATTACGTTATAACGTATAACGTTATGTAGATATATGTTATATCGTATAACGTTATATAGTGTTACGATACAACGTATAACGATATGTAGTATTACGTTATAACGTGTAACGTTACGTCGCATTACGTTATGACGTATAGCGTTATGTAGATATATGTTATAACGTATGG
>NW_025219985.1:1488068-1489192 GCF_014825855.1 Bombus pyrosoma | reverse complement strand
GTATTACGATATAACGCATAACGTTATGTAGCATTACGTTATAACGTATAACGCTATGTAGATATATGTTATAACGTATAACGTTATGTAGCATTACGTTATAACGTATTACGTTATGTCGAATATGTTATAACGTATGGCGTTATGCAGTATTACGATATAACATATAACTTTATTTATCATTACGTTGTAACGCATATCGTTATGTAGCATTACGTTGTAACGTATTACGTTATGTAGCATTACGTTATAACGTATATCGTTATGTAGCATTGCGTTAAAACGTATAACGTTATATAGCAATACGTTATAACGTATAACGTTATATGGTATAAGGATGTAACGTATAACGTTATGTAGCATTACGTTATAACATATAGCGATATGTAGTATTACGATATAACGTATAACGTTATGTAGCATTACGTTATAACGTATAACGCTACGTAGATGTATGTTATAACGTATAACGTTATGTAGCATTACGTTATAACGTATAAGGTTACGTAGTATTACGTTATAACGTATAACGTTATGTAGTATTACGTTATAACGTATAACGTTATGCCATATTACGATATAACATATAACGTCATGTAGTATTACGTTATAACGTATAACGTTTTGTCATATTGCGATATAACGTATAAGGTCCTGTAGCATTACGTTATAACGTACAACGTTATGTACTATTACGTTATAACGTATAACGTTTTGTCATATTGCGATATAAGGTATAAGGTCATGTAGTATTACGTTATAGCGTATAACGTTATGTAGCATTACGTTATAACGTATAACGTTATGTAGACATATGTTATAACGTATAACGTTATATAGTATTACGTTATAACGTATAACGTTATATGGTATTAGGATGTAACGTATAACGTTATGTAGCATTACGTTATAACGTATAACGTTATATAGTATTACGTTATAACGTATAACGTTTTGTCATATTGCGATATAACGTATAAGGTAATGTAGTATTACGTTATAGCGTATAACGTTATGTAGCATTACGTTATAACGTATAACGCTATGTAGATATATGTTATAACGTATAACGTTATGTACCATTACGTTATAACGTATAACGTTATGTAGCATTACGTTATAAC
>NW_025219985.1:1485974-1487568 GCF_014825855.1 Bombus pyrosoma | reverse complement strand
AGCGTTATATAGTATTACGATATAACGTATAACGCTATGCAGCATTACGTTATAGCTTATAACGTTATGTAGTATTACGATATAACGTATACCGTTATGTAGCATTACGTTATAGCGTATAACGCTATGAGGCACTACGTTATAGCGTAGAACGTTATGTAGTATTACGGTAGAACGTATAACGTTACATGGCTTTACGTTATAACGTATAACGTTATGTAGTTTTTCGTTATCACGTGTAGCGTTATATAGTATTACGATATAACGTATAACGCTATGCAGCATTACGTTATAGCTTATAACGTTATGTAGTATTACGATATAACGTATAACGCTATGCAGCATTACGTTATAGCTTATAACGTTATGTAGTATTACGATATAACGTATGACGTTTTGTAGTAATACGTTACAACGTATAACGTTATATAGCATTACGTTATAGCGTATTCCGTTATGTAGTATTACGATATAACGTGAAACGTTATGTAGCATTACGTTATAGCGTATAATGTTATGTAGCATGACGTTATAACGTACAACGTTATGCCGTATTACGATACAACGTATAACGTTATATAGTATTACGATATAACGTATAACGCTATGCAGCATTACGTTATAGCTTATAACGTTATGTAGTATAACGATATAATATATAACGTTATGTAGCATTACGTTATAGCGCATTTCGTTATGTAGTATTACGATATAACGTATAACGTTATGTGGTGTTTTGTTATCACGAATAACGTTATATAGTATTACGTTATAACGTATAACGTTACATGGTATTACGATATGACGTATAACGATATATGCTATTACGATATGACGTATAACGATATATGTCATAACGATATAAAGTATAACGTTATTTGGTATTACGATATAACGTATAACGATATGCTGAATTACGATATAACGTATGACGTTATGTAGCATTACGATATAACGTATAACGTTATGTAGCATTACGATATAACGTTATGTAGCATTACGTTACAGCGTATTTCGTTATGTAGTATTACGATATAATGTATGACGATATGTAGTATCACGATATAAGGTATAACGTTATGTAGCATTACGTTATAGTGTATAACGTTGTGTGGTACTACGTTATAAAGTATTAAGTTACATGGTATTACGATATAACGTATAACGATATGTAGTATGACGATATAACGTATGACGATATGTAGTATTACGATATAACGTATAACGTTATGTAGTGTTACGTTATAACGAATACCGATATATGGTATTACGATATAACGTATAACGATATGTCGTATTACGATATAACGTAGAACGTTATGTAGCATTACGATATAACGTTATGTAGCATTACGTTATAGCGTATTTCGTTATGTAGTATTACGATATAATGTGTGACGATATGTAGTATCACGATATAACGTATAACGTTATGTAGCATTACGTTATAGTGTATAACGTTATGTGGTATTACGTTATAACGTATAACGTTACATGGTATTACGATATAACGTATAACGTTATGTAGCATTACGATATAACATATAACGTTATGTAGCATTACGTTATAGCGTATTCCGTTATGTAGTATTAC
>NW_025219985.1:1478159-1485474 GCF_014825855.1 Bombus pyrosoma | reverse complement strand
ATTACGATATAACGTATAACGTTATATGGTAATATGATATAACGTATGACAATGTGTAGTATTATGTTATAACACATAACGTTATGTAGTATTACGTTACAACGCATAACGTTATATAGTATTACGATATAACGTACAAAGTTATGTAGCATTACGATATAACGTATAACGTTATGTAGCATTACGATATAACGTATAACGTTATGTATTATTACGATATAACGTATAATGATATGTAGTATTACGATATAACGTATAACGTTAGATAGTGTTACGTTCTAACGTATAACGTTGTGTAGTACTACTATGTAACGTATAACGATATGTAGTATTACGATATAACGTATAACGATATGTAGTATTGCGATAAAACGTATATCGTTATGCAGCATTACCATATATAACGTATAACGTTTTGTAGTATTACGTTATATCGTATACCGTTATATAGCATAACCTTATAACGTACAACTTTATATACTATTACGTTATAACGTATAACGATATGTAGTATTACCTTATAACGTATATCGTTATATATAATTGCGATATAACGTATAACGTTATGTAGCATTACGATATAACGTATAACGTTAAGTAGTATTACGATATATCGTATAACGTTATATAGTATTACCTTATAACGTACAACGTTATATAGTATTACTATATAACGTATAACGTTATATGGTAATATGATATAACGTATAAAGGTAAGTAGTATTACGTTATAACGCATATCGTTATGTAATATTACGTTACAACGCATAACGTTATATAGTATTACGATATAACGCATAAAGTTATGTAGCATTACGATATAACGTATAACGTTATGTAGCATTACAATATAACGTATAACGTTATGTATTATTACGATATAACTTATGGCGTTATATAGTATTACCTTATAACATATAACGCTATAGATCATTGCGATACAACGTATAATGTTATGCAGCATTATGATATAACGTATAACGTTGTGTAGTATTACGATATCACGTATAAGGGTATGTAGTTTTACGATATAACGTATAACGAAATGTACTATTACGTTATAACGATTAAAACTATGTAGCATTACGATATAACGCATAACGTTAAGTAGTATTACGATATATCGTATAACGTTATGTAGCAGTACGTTATAGCTTATAACGTTATGTAGTATTACGTTATAACGTATAACGTTATGTAGTGTTACGTTATAACGCATAACGTTATATAGTATTACGATATAACGTATAACGATATGTTGTATTACGATATAATGTACATCGTTATGTAGCATTACGTTATAGCGTATAACGCTATGTAGCACTACGTTATAGCGTATAACGTTATGTAGTAATACGTTACAACATATAACGTTATATAGTATTACGATATAACGTATAACGTTATGTACCATAACGATATAACGAATCACGTTATGTAACAATACGATATAGCGCATAACGTTATGTAGCATTACGTTATAGCTGTATATCGTTATGTAATATTACGTTATAACGTATAACGTTATGTAGCATTACGATATAACGTATAATGTTATGTAGTATTACGTTATAACGTATAACGTTATGTAGTCTTACGCTACAACGTATACCGTTATATGGTATTACGATATAGCGTATAGCGATATGTAGTATTGCGATATAACGTATGAAGATATGTAGTATTGCGATATAACGTATAACGTTATGTACTATTACGTTATAACGTATAACAGTATATGGTATTGCATTATAACTTATGACAATATGTAGTGTAACGTTACAAAGTAAAACATTATATAGTATTACGATATTACGTATAACGTTATGTGGCATTACAATATAAAGTACAACGTTATGTAGCATTACGATATAACGTATAACGTTATGTAGTAATACGATATAACGTATAACGTTATGTAGTAATACGTTGCAACGTATAATGTTATATACTATTACGATATAACGTATGACGTTAAGTACTATTACGTTATAACGTTTAACATTATATAGTATTACATTATAACGTTTAACGTTATGTAGCATTACGTTATAGCGTATAACGATATGCTGTATTACGATATAACGTATAACGTTATGTAGCATTACGATATAACGTATAACGTTATGTATTATGACGATATAACGTGTAACGTTATGTAGTAATACGTTACAACGTATAATGTTGTATAGTATTACGATATAACGTATAACGTTAAGTACTATTACGTTATAACGTATAACATTATATAGTATTACATTATAACGTATAACGTTATGTAGCATTACGTTATAGCTTATAACGCTATGTAACATTACGTTATAACGTATAACGCTATGTAGCATTACGATATTGCGTATAACGATTTGTTGTATTACGATAAACGTATAACGTTATGTATTATTACGATATAATGTATAATGATATGTAGTATTACGATATAACGTATAACGTTATGTAGTAATACGTTACAACGTATAACGTTATGTAGCATTACGATGTAACTTATAACGTTATGTAGCATTACGATATAACGCATAGCGTTTTGTAATATTACGTTATAGCGTATAACGTTATGTAGTATTACGTTATAACGTATAACGTTATATGGTATGACGATATAACGTATAACGTTTTATAGCATTACGATATAAGGTATAACGTTATGTAGCATTACGATATAACGTATAACGTTATATAGCATTACGATATAACCTATAACGTTATATGGTATTACGATATAACGTATAACGTTTTATAGCATCGCGATATAACGTATAACGTTATGCAGCATTGCGATATAACGTATAACGTTATGTAGCATTACGTTAAAACGCTATGTAGCATTACGATATAACGTATAACGTTACATGGTAATACGTTATAACGTATAACGGTATGTAGTGTTACATTATAACGTGTAACGTTATGTAGCATTACGATATAGCGTGTAGCGTTATGTAATATTACGTTATAACGAATAACGTTATGTAGTATTACGATATAACGTATAACGTTATATACTATTACGTTATAACGCATAACAATATATAGTATTACATTATAACGTATCACGTTATGTAGCATTACGTTATAGCGTATAACGTTGTAAGGTAATATGTTATAACGAATACCGATATGTAGTATTACCTTATAACGTATAACGTTATTTAGTATAACGTCACAACGTAAAACGTTATATAGTATTACAATATAACGTATAACGTTATGCAGCAATACGATATAACGTATAACGTTATGTAGCATTACATTATAACGTGTAACGTTATGTAACATTACGTTATAGCGTATAGCGTTATGTAATATTACGTTATAACGAATAACGTTATGTAGTATTACGATATAACGTATAACGCTATTTAGCATTACGATATAACGTATAACGTTATATAGCATTACGATATAAAGTATAACGTTATGTAGTAATACGTTACAACGTAAAACGTAATATACTATTACGATGTAACGTATAACGTTATAAGGTAATATGTTATAACGTATAACGATATGTAGTATTACGTTATAACGCATAACGTTATGTAATATTACCTTAAAACGTATAACGTTATATAGTATTACAATATATCGTTTAACGTTATGTAGTATTACGATATATCGTATAACGATATGTATTATTAAGATATAACGTAGAACGTTATGTACTATTACGTTAGAACGATTAGCCCTATGTAGTATTACCTTATAGCGTATAACGTTATATAGTATTACGATATAACGTATAACGTTATGTAGCATTACGATATAAGGTATAGCGTTTTGTAATATTACGTTACAGCGTATAACGTTATGTAGTATTACGTTATAACGTATAACGTTATATGGTATGACGATATAACGTATAACGTTTTATAGCATTACGATATAAGGTATAACGTTATGTAGCATTACGATATAACGTATAACGTTATATAGCATTACGATATAACGTATAACAATATATGGTATTGCGATATAACGTATAACGTTTTATAGCATCACGAAATAACGTATATCGCTATGGAGCATTACGATATAACGTATAACGATATATGGTAATACGTTATAACGTATAACGTTTTATAGCATCACGATATAACGTATAACGTTATGTAGCATTACGATATAACGTATAACGTTATGTAGCATTACGTTATAGCGTATAGCGTTATATAGCATTACGATATAACGTACAACGTCATATGGTAATACGATATAAGGTATATCGATATGTAGTATTACGATATAACGTATAGAGCTATGCAGCATTACGATATAACGTATAACGTTAAGTAGTATTACGATATAACGTGTAACCGTATCTAGTATTACGTTATAACGTATAACGTTATGTAGCATTACGATATAACGTATAACGTTATGTAGCGTTACGATATAACGTATAAGGTTATGTCGTATTACGATATAACATAAAAAGTTATGTAGTATTACGTTACAACGCATAACGTTATGTAGCATTACGGTATAACGTATAACGCAATGTAGCATTACGTTATAACGTATAACGTTATTTGGTATTACGATATAACGTATAACCATAGACGGTAATACGATATAACGTATAACGTTGTGTAGTATTACGATATAACGTGTAAACGTATCTAGTATTACGTTATAACGTATAACGTTATGTAGTATTACGATATAACGTATAACGCTATGTAGTATTACCTTATAACGTATAACGTTATGTAGCATTACGATATAGCGTATAACGTTATGTAGTATTACGATATAACGTATAACGTTACGTAGCATTACGATATAACGTATAACGTTGTATAGCATTACGATATAGCGTATAACGTTATGTAGTATTACGATATAACGTATAACGTTATGTAGCATTACGATATAACGTATAACGTTATATCTTATTGCGATATGGCGTATAATGTTATGTAGCATTACGATATAACGTATAACGTTATGTAGTATTACGATATAACGTATAAGGATATGTAGTATTACGATGTAACGTAAAACGTTATGTAGCATTACGATATAACGTAAAACGTTATGTAGCATTACGATATAACGTATAACGTTATATACTATTACGATATAACGCATAACGTTATGTAGCATTTCGATATAACGTATAAGGATATGTAGTATTACGATATAACGTAAAACGTTATGTAGCATTACGATATATCGTATAACGTTATGTACTATTACGTTATAACGATTAACACTATGTAGTATTACGGTATATCGTATAACGTTATATAGTATTACCTTATAACGTATAACGTTATATAGCATTACGATATACCTTTTAACGTTATGTAGCATTACGATATAACATATAACGTTGCGTAGTATTACGATATAACGTGTAACCGTATCTAGTATTACGTTATAACGTATGACGTTATGTAGCATTACGATATAACGTATAACGTTATGTAGCATTACGATATATATTATAACGATGTGTAGTATTATGATATAGCGTAAAACGTTATGTACTATTACGTTATAACGATTAACGCTATGTAGCATCACGATATATCGTATAACGTTAAGTAGTATTACGATATATCGTATAACGTTGTATAGTATTACCTTATAACGTATAACGTTATATAGTATTACGATATACCTTTTAACGTTATGTAGCATTACGATATAACGTATAACGATATGTAGTGTTACGATATAACGTATAAGGATATGTAGTAGTACCTTGTAACGTATAACGTTATATATTATTGCGATATACCGTATAACGTTATGTAGCATTACGATATGACGTATAACGTTGTGTGGTATTACGATATAACGTGTAACCGTATCTAGTATTACGTTATAACGTATAACGTTATGTAGCATTACGATATAACGTATAACGTTGTGTAGTACTACGATATAATGTATAACGTTTTGTAATATTACGTTATAAAGTATAACGTTATGTAGTATTACGTTATAACGTATAACGTTATATGGTATTACGATATAACGTATAACGTTTTATAGCAGCACGATATAACGTAGAACGTTATGTAGTATTACGTTTTAACGTATAACGTTATATGGTATTATGATATAACGTATAACGTTTTATAGCATCACGATATAACGTATAACGTTATGTAGCTTTACGATATAACGTATAACATTATATAGCATTACGATATAACGTATAACGTTTTGTAATATTACGTTATAACGTATAACGTTATGTAGTAGTACGTTATAACGTATAACGTTATAAGGTATTACGATATAACGTATAACGTTATAAGGTATTACGATATAACGTATAACGTTTTATAGCATTACGATATAACGTATAACGTTATGTAGTAATACGCTACAACCTAAAACGTTATATGGTATTACGATATAACGTATAACGTTATAAGGTAATATGTTATAACGTATAACGATATATACGATTATGTTATAACGATTAACGCTATGTAGTATTACCTTATACCGTATAGCGTTATTTAGTATTACGATATAACGTATAACGTTATGTAGCATTACGATATAACGTATAACATTATGTAGCATTACGATATAACCTGTAACGTTATTTTGTATTACGATATAACGTATAACGTTATAAGGTAATACGTTATAACGTATAACATTATGTAGCATTACGATATAACCTGTAACGTTATTTAGCATTACGATATAACGTATAACATTATATAGCATTACGATATAATGTATAACGTTATGTAGTAATACGTTACAACGTAAAACGTTATATAGTATTACGATATAACGTATAACGTTATGTAGCATTACGATATAACGTATAACGTTATATGGTAATACGTTATAACGTATAGCGTTATGTAGTATTACGATTTAACGTGAAACGTTATGTAACATTACGTTATAGCGTATAGCGTTATGTAATATTACGTTATAACGAATAACGTTATGTAGTATTACGATATAACGTATAACGGTATTTAGCATTACGATATAACGTATAATGTTATATAGCATTACGATATAACGTATAACGTTATGTAGTAATACGTTACAACATATTACGTTATTTAGCTATACGATATAACGTATAACGTTATGTAGCATTACGATATAACGTATAACGATATGTAGCATTACGATATAACGTATAACGTTATGTAGCATCACGATATAACGTATAACGTTGTGTAGTATTACGATATAACGTGTAAACGTATCTAGTATTACGTTATAACGTATAACGTTATGTAGTATTACGATATAACGTATAACGTTATGTAGCATTACGATATAACGTATAACGTTATGTAGC
>NW_025219985.1:1476366-1477659 GCF_014825855.1 Bombus pyrosoma | reverse complement strand
CTACATAACGTTATTCGTTATAACGTAATATTACATAACGCTAAACGCTATAACGTAATGCTACATAACGTTACACGTTATAATGTAACACTACATACCGTTATACGTTATAATGTATTACCATATAATGTTATACGTTATATCGTAATGCTACATTGCGTTATACGTTATATCGCAATGCTACGTAACGTTATACGTTTTATCGCAATACCATATATCGTTACACGTTATAACGTAATGCTACATAACGTTATACGTTATATCGTAATGCTACATGACGTTATACGTTATATCGTGATGCTATAAAACGTTATACGTTATATCGTAAAACCATATAACGTTATACGTTATAACGTAATACTGCATAACGTAATACGTTATAACGTAATATTACAAAACGTTATACGTTATATCGTAATGGTATATAATGTTATACGTTATATCGTAAAGCTAAATAACGTTAAACGGTATGTCGTAATACCATATAACGTTATACGTTATATCGTAATACAATATAACGTGATACGATGTAACGTAAGAGTACATAACGTTATACGTTATAACGTAATACTACGTAACGTAATACGCTATAACGTAATGCTACATAACGTTATACGTTATTTCGTAATGCTACATAACGTTATACGTTATTTCGCATTACTGTATATCGTTTTACGTTGTAACGTTATACTAAATAACGTTATGCGTTGTAAGGTAATACTTCATGTCGTTATACGTTATAACGTATTACCTTATAACGTTATACGTTATATCGTAATACTATATAACTTTTTACGTTGTAACGTATTACTATATAACGTTATACATTATATCGTAATGCTATATAATGTTATACGTTATATCGTAATGCTAAATAACGTTATACGTTATATCGTAATACTACATAACGTTATTCGTTATAACGTAATATTACATAACACTATACGCTATAACGTAATGCTACCAAACGTTACACGTTATAATGTCATACTACATAACGTTATACGTTATAATATATTACCTTATAACGTTATACGTTATATCGTAATACTATACAACGCTTTACGTTGTAACGTATTACTACATGACGTTACACGTTATATCGTAATGCTAATTAACGTTATACGTTATATCGTAATGCTAAATATCGTTATACGTTATATCGTAATACTACATAACGTTATTCGTTATAACGTAATATTACATAACGCTAAACGCTATAACGTAATGCTACATAACGTTACACGTTATAATGTAACACTACATACCGTTATACGTTATAATGTATTACCA
>NW_025219985.1:1473305-1475866 GCF_014825855.1 Bombus pyrosoma | reverse complement strand
CCATATAACGTTCTACGTTATATCGTCGTACTACATAACGTTACACGCTATAAGGTAGTACTACATAGCATTATGCGTTATAACATAATAGTACATAACGTTATACCTTTTATCGTGGTACCATATAACGTAATACGTTATACCGTAATGCTACATATCGTTATACGTTATATCGTAAAGCTACGTAACGGTATACGTTCTATCCTAATACTATATAACGTTATACGTTATAAGGTAATACTACATAGCGTTATACGTTATAACGTAATAATACATAACGTTTTACGTTATATCTTAATGCTACATATCGTTATACGGTACATCGTAATACTACATATCGTCATACGAAGTATCGTAATACTACATATCGTTATACGTTATATCGTAATACCACATAACGTTATACTTTATATCGTAATACCATATAACGTTATACGTCATAACGTAGTACTACATAATGTCTTGCGTTATAACGTAATACTACGTAACGTTATACGCTATAACGTAATGCTACGTAACGTTATACGCTATAACGTAATATTACATAACGTTATACGTTAAATCGAAATGCTACATAACGTTATACGTTATATCGCAATACTATATAACGTTATACGATATAAGGTAATACTACATAGCGTTATACGTTAAAACGTAATAGTAAACATAACGTTATACGTTATATCTTAATACTACATATCGTTAGGCGTTATATCGTAATACTACATACCGTTGTACGTTATATGGTAATATTACGTAACGTGATACGTTATATCTTAATACTACATATCGTTATACGTTATAACGTAATACTACAAAGCGTTATACGCTAAAACGTAATAATACATAACGTTACACGTTATATCGTAATGCTACATAACGTTATACGTTATATCGTAATACTACATATCGTCATACGAAATATCGTAATACTACATATCGTTATACGTTATATCGTAATACCACATAACGTTATACTTTATATCGTAATACCATATAACGTTCTACGTTAAATCGAAATGCTACATAACGTTATACGTTATATCGTAATACTATATAACGTTATACGATATAAGGTAATACTACATAGCGTTATACGTTAAAACGTAATAGTAAACATAACGTTATACGTTTTATCCTAATACTATATAACGTTATACGTTATAAGGTAATACTACATAGCGTTATACGTTATAACGTAATAATACATAACGTTATACGTTATATCTTATTGCTACATATCGTTATACGGTACATCGTAATACTACATATCGTCATACGAAATATCGTAATACTACATATCGTTATACGTTATATCGTAATACCACATAACGTTATACTTTATATCGTAATACCATATAACGTTCTACGTTATATCGTCGTACTACATAACGTTACACGCTATAAGGTAGTACTACATAGCATTATGCGTTATAACATAATAGTACATAACGTTATACCTTTTATCGTGGTACCATATAACGTAATACGTTATACCGTAATGCTACATATCGTTATACGTTATATCGTAAAGCTACGTAACGTTATACGTTTTATCCTAATACTATATAACGTTATACGTTATAAGGTAATACTACATAGCGTTATACGTTAAAACGTAATGCTACGTATCGTTATACGCTATAACGTAATACTACATAACGCTATACGTTAAATCCTAAAGCTATATAACGTTTACGTTATATCGTAATACTGTATAACGTTATACGTTATAAGGTAATACTACATAGCGTTATACGTTAAAACGTAATAGTACATAACGTTATACGTTATATCTTAATACTACATATCGTTATACGTTATATCGTAATACGACATTTCGTTATACGTTATATCGTAATGCTAAATAACGTTATACGTTATATCGTAATGCTACATAACCTTATACGTTATATCTCAATACTACATATCGTTATACGTTATAACGGCAATACTACATTTCGTTATACGTTATATCGTAGTACTACATAACGCTACACGTTATATCGTAATGCTACATAACGTTATACGTTATATCGTAATACTACATAACGTTATACGTTATATCGTAATGCTACATAACCTTATACGTTATATAGTATTACCATATGACGTTATACGTTATATCGTAGTACTACATAACGCTACACGTTATATCGTAATGCTACATAACGTTATACGTTATATCGTAATACTACATAACGTTATACGTTATATCGTAATGCTACATAACCTTATACGTTATATAGTATTACCATATGACGTTATACGTTATATCGTAGTACTACATAACGTTACACGTTATAAAGTAATACTACATATCGTTATACGTTATATCGTAATGCTACATAACGTTATACGTTATATCTTAATACTACATATCGTTATACGTTGTAACGGCAATACTACATATCGCTATACGTTATACCGTAGTACTACATAACGTTACACGTTATATCGTAATGCTACATAACGTTATACGTTATATCGTAATACTATATAAAGTTATACGTTATAAAATAATACTACATAGCGTTATACGATATAACGTAATAGTACAT
>NW_025219985.1:1471603-1472805 GCF_014825855.1 Bombus pyrosoma | reverse complement strand
CCTGGGTTCCGCTGACGCGGTTAGCGCGTTGTATAATTATTAATAAAGTCTTGATTAAATTTTAGTTTATTTATTAATTTAATCGCGATATACATTCAACTTGCGGCACACGGTTACAATTTTATTAACTCGATTTTTACTAACTTAAAAGATTTTCGCGATTCGGTTTTAACAAATTAATCGCGTACGATCGAACAAAAAAAACTAATTGACTATATGTCTGTATAAAACAAGCAAGTCTCTTAAACAAGAAGTTTATCAAACAAAAGTATCTAAACCAAGAAGTGTATCGAACAAGCGAGTAAGTATCTAGCAAGCGATTGTCTAAACAAGAAGTAAGTATGTGTAAAGTGTCTATCTAACAACCAAGTATAACTCGAACAAAGATGTCTAAAACAAAAGTGTCCTAATTCTATGTTGCTACGCTTATTTATAATCAAATCCCCCGCTGGGTGACAGTCATACGACGGTTTGTTCGGTATTTTGTCCTATTTCCAACGGTATTACGTCGTTGTTTCTATGTAATAGTTCACATTTTCATTTGTGAACGCGGCATTGAATTCAAGGTGTGTTTGTTCGTGATGATGCGTAGTTTTGGCGGTTATGTTTGATGTCGTAGATCGAATCAATTATTCTTAATGTTTATTTTATTTCACTTTCCTCGATGTTTTAGTTTATCGTGAAGACGATACAGATGACTGTGCGAAGGCTTGCTTCCTTGAGGAGACTTCTACCGGAATCCTGGATATTCTTCTGTCACTGCTCTTGTGGTCAGAGCGATCTTCTCTGCTGTATGCTCCCAGTACATGGAGAGACTTCGTGAGATGTGTCTTGACGTTATTTTACTCATTTGGTTAATATTTTCATCTGACTATTGCCTCCAGTGTTTGGTTTGATTTATTGTTTTCCGGTGTAGGTTTTGGTGATTACGATTTAAATGGTGAATGCGGAGTTGTCTTCGTCAAAGGTTCCTTATGCAGTCTGTCCCAGTGCGTACTTTGTTTTGTTTTATTATTTTTAATTTGTCTTGTGTCATTCATCTTTTATTTACTACATGTGTTGTTTCAGCGCAAGAGGAAGACGGGTTCCAAAATGTGTGAGTGGTCCCAGAAGGCGTAGTCAACGTGTGAAGTGTCGTGGGCCAAGAACGAAGAATCGTGTGGCATTTGTGTTGATTATGTTCGATGCTTTTATATATATAT
>NW_025219985.1:1468181-1471103 GCF_014825855.1 Bombus pyrosoma | reverse complement strand
CGATATAACGTGTAAACGTATCTAGTATTACGTTATAACGTATAACGTTATGTAGTATCACGATATAACGTATAACGCTATGTAGTATTACCTTATAACGTATAACGTTATGTAGCATTACGATATAGCGTATAACGTTATGTAGTATTACGATATAACGTATAACGTTACGTAGCATTACGATATAACGTGTAACGTTATGTAGTATTACGATACATCGTATAACGTTATATAGTATTACTTTATAACGAATAACGTTATGTACTAATACGTTATAGCGCATAACGCTATGTAGTATTACCTTATAACGTATAACGTTATATACTATTACGTTATAACGCATAACGCTATGTAGTATTACCTTATAACGTATAACGCTATATAGTACTACGATATAACGTATAACGTTACGTAGCATTACGTTATAGCGTATAACGATATAGTATTACCTTATAACGTATAACGTTATATACTATTACGTTATAACGCATAACGCTATGTAGTATTACCTTATAACGTATAACGATATAGTACTACGATATAACGTATAGCGTTATGTAGCATTACGATATAACGTATAACGTTGTGTAGTATTACGATACAACGTATAACGTTACGTAGCATTACGATACAACGTATAACGCTATGTAGTATTACCTTATAACGTATAACGTTATATAGTACTACGATATAACGTATAGCGTTATGTAGCATTACGATATAACGTATAGCGTTATATAGCATTACGTTATAACGTATAACGTTCTGTAGAATTACGATATAACGTATAACGATATGTAGCATTACGATATAACGTATAACGTTATGCAGCATCACGATATAACGTATAACGTCATGTAGCATTACGATATAACGTATAACGCTATGTAGTATTACCTTATAGCGTATAAAGTTGCATAGTATTACGGTATAACGTATAACGTTTTAAGGTAATACGTGATAACGTATAACGTTATGTAGTATTACATTATAACTTGTAACGTTAGGCAGCATTACGTTATAACGTATAGCGTTATGTAATATTACGTTATAACGAATAACGTTATGTAGTATTACGATATAACGTATAACGTTATTTAGCATTACGATATAACGTACAACGCTATGTAGCATTACGATATAACGTGTAACGTTATGTAGCATTACGTTATAGCGGATAGCGTTATGTAATATTACGTTATAACGAATAACGTTATGTAGTATTACGATATGACGTATAACGTTATTTAGCATTACGATATAACGTATAACGTTATACAGCATTACGATATAACGTATAACGTTATACAGCATTACGATATAACGTATAACGTTATGCAGTAATACGTTACAACGTAAAACGTTATATAGTATTACGATATAACGTATAACGTTATAAGGTAATACATTATAACTTATAACGTTATGTAGTATTACATTATAACGTGTAACGTTAGGTAGCATTACGTTATAGCGTATAGCGTTATGTAATATTACGTTATAACGAATAACGATATGTAGTATTACGATATAACGTATAACGATATTTAGCATTACGATATAAGGTATAACATTATATAGCATTACGATATAATGTATAACGTTATGTAGTAATACGTTACAACGTACAACGTTATATAGTATTACGATATAACGTATAACGTTATGTAGCATTACGATATAACGTATAACGTTATATGGTAATACGTTATAACGTATAACGTTATGTAGTATTACGATATAACGTGAAACGTTATGTAACATTACGTTATAGCGTATAGCGTTATGTAATATTACGTTATAACGAATAACGTTATGTAGTATTACGATATAACGTATAACGTTATTTAGCATTACGATATAACGTATAACGTTATATAGCATTACGATATAACGTATAACGATATGTAGTAATTCGTTACAACATATTACGTTATTTAGCTATACGATATAACGTATAACGTTATGTAGCATTACGATATGACGTGTAATGTTACATAGCATTACGTTATAACGTATTACGATATATGGTATTGCGATATAATGTATAACGTTATGTAGCATTACGATAAAACGTATAACGCTATGTAGCATTACGATATAACGTATAACGTTATATTGTAATACGTTATAACGCATAACGTTATGTAGCATTACATTATAACGTGTAACGTTATGTAGCATTAGGTTATAGCGTATAGCCTTATGTAATATTACGTTATAACGAATAACGTTATGTAGTATTACGAAATAACATATAACGTTATTTAGCATTACGATATAACGTATAGCGTTTTGTAATATTACGTTATAACGTATAACGTTATGTAGTATTACGTTATAACGTATAACGTTATATGGTATTACAGTATAACGTATGACGTTTTATAGCATCACGATATCACGTATAACGTTATGTAGTATTACGATATAACGTATAAAGTTATGTAGCATTATGTTATAACGTATAACGATATATGGTATTGCGATATAACGTATAACTTTATGTAGCAGTACGATATAACGTATAACGCTATGTAGCATTACGATATAACGTATAACGTTATATGGTTATAAGTTATAACGTATAACGTTATGTAGTGTTACGTTATAACGTGTAACGTTATGTAGCATTACGTTATAGCGTGTAGCGTTATGTAATATTACGTTATAAGGAATAACGTTATGTAGTATTACGGTATAACGTATAACGTTATTTAGCATTACGATATAACGTATAACGTTATATAGCACTACGATATAACGTACAACGTTATGTAGTAATACGTTACAACGTAAAACGTTATATAGTATTACGATATAACGTATAACGTTATAGGGTAATACGATATAACGTATAACGTTATGTAGTATTACATTATAACGTGTAGCGTTATGTAGCATTACGTTATTGCGTATAGC
>NW_025219985.1:1466554-1467681 GCF_014825855.1 Bombus pyrosoma | reverse complement strand
ACGTTATAACGTATAACTTTCAGTAGTACTACGTTATAACGAATAATGTTATGTAGTATTACGTTATAATGTATGACGTTATATCGGATTACTTTGTAACGTAAAACATTATGTATTATTCCGTTATAATGTATATCGTTATATGGTAACACGTTATAACGTATATCGTTATATGGTAGTACGTTATAACGTATAAAGTACTGTAGTATTTCGTTACAACGTATATCGTTATATAGTAGTACGTTATGATGTATAACGTTCAGTAGTATTTCGTTATAACGTATAACGTTACTCATTATTACGTTATAACGCATATCGTTTTATGGTAATACGTTATAACGTATAACATTATGTAATATTACGTTATAATGTATATCGATAAATGGTAATACGATATAACGTATATAGTTATATGGTAGTAAGTTATAACGGATAACGTTCAGTAGTACTACGTTATATCGAATAATGTTATGTAGTATTACGTTATAATGTATGACGTTATATCGTAATACGTTATAACGTATAACGTTCAGTAGTAGTTCGTTACAACGTATATCGTTATATAGTTCTAAGTTATCATGTATAACGATCAGTAGTATTTCGTTATAACGTATAACATTATGTACTCTTACGTTATAACGTATACCGTTTTATGGTAATACGTTATAACGTATAACATTATGTAATATTACGTTATAATGTATATCGTTATATGGTAATACGATATAACGTATATAGTTATATGGTAGTAAGTTATAACGGATAACGTTCAGTAGTACTACGTTATATCGAATAATGTTATGTAGTATTACGTTATAATGTAAGACGTTTTATCGTAATACGTTATAACGTAAAACATTATGTATTATCACGTTATAATGTATATCGTTATATGGTAATACGTTATAACGCATGTTGTTATATGGTTATACGGTATAACGTATATCGATATATGGTAGTACGTTATAACGTATAACGTTCAGTAGTACTACGTTATAACGAATAATGTTATGTAGTATTGCGTTTTAATGTATGACGTTATATCGTAATACGTTATAACGTAAAACATTATGTATTATTCCGTTATAATGTATATCGTTATATGGTAATAGGTTATACCGTATATC
>NW_025219985.1:1464846-1466054 GCF_014825855.1 Bombus pyrosoma | reverse complement strand
TTATATCGTAATGCTAAATATCGTTATACGTTATATCGTAATACTACATAACGTTATTCGTTATAACGTAATATTACATAACGCTAAACGCTATAACGTAATGCTACATAACGTTACACGTTATAATGTAACACTACATACCGTTATACGTTATAATGTATTACCATATAATGTTATACGTTATATCGTAATGCTACATGACGTTATACGTTATATCGTGATGCTATAAAACGTTATACGTTATATCGTAAAACCATATAACGTTATACGTTATAACGTAATACTACATAACGTAATACGTTATAACGTAATATTACAAAACGTTATACGTTATATCGTAATGGTATATAATGTTATACGTTATATCGTAATGCTAAATAACGTTATACGTTATTTCGTAATGCTACATAACGTTATACGTTATATCGCATTACTGTATATCGTTTTACGTTGTAACGTTATACTAATTAACGTTATGCGTTGTAAGGTAATACTTCATGTCGTTATACGTTATAACGTATTACCTTATAACGTTATACGTTATATCGTAATACTATATAACTTTTTACGTCGTAACGTATTACTACATAACGTTATACGTTATATCGTAATGCTATATAACGTAATACGTTATATCGTAATGCTAAATAACGTTATACGTTATATCGTAATACTACATAACGTTATTCGTTATAACGTAATATTACATAACGCTATACGCAATAACGTAATGCTACATAACGCTACACGTTATAATGTAATACTACATAACGTTATACGTTATATCGTATTACCCTATAACGTTATACGTTATATCGTAATACTACATAACGTTATTCGTTATAACGTAATATTACATAACGCTAAACGCTATAACGTAATGCTACATAACGTTACACGTTATAATGTAACACTACATACCGTTATGCGTTATAATGTATTACCATATAACGTTATACGTTATATCGTAATGCTACATTGCGTTATACGTTATATCGTAATGCTACACAACGTTATACGTTATATCGCAATACCATATATCGTTATACGTTATAACCTAATGCTACATAACGTTATACGTTATATCGTAATGCTACATGACGTTATACGTTATATCGTGATGCTATAAAACGTTATACGTTATATCGTAAAACCATATAACGTTATACGTTATAACGTAATACTACATAACGTTATACGTTATAACG
>NW_025219985.1:1462953-1464346 GCF_014825855.1 Bombus pyrosoma | reverse complement strand
AGTATTACGATATAACGTATAACGTTATAGGGTAATATGTTATAACGTATATCGAGATGTAGTATTACGTTATAACGTATAACGTTATGTACTATTACCTTATAACGAATAACGTTATATAGTATTACGAGATAACGTATAACGTTATGTAGTATTACGATATATCGTATAACGATATGTAGTATTAAGATATAACGTAATACGTTATGTACTATTACGCTATAACGATTAACGCCATGTAGCATTGCCTTATAGCGTATAACGTTATATAGTATTACAATATAACGTATAACGGTATGTAGTATTACAATATAACATATAACGTTATGTTGCATTACGGTATAACGAATAACGATATATAGTATTACATTATAACGTATCACGCTACGTAGCATTACGTTATAGCGTATTACGTTGTACGGTAATATGTTATAACGAATAACGATATGTAGTATTACCTTATTACGTGTAACGTTATTTAGTATAACGTCACAACGTAAAACGTTATATAGTATTACGACATAACGTATAACGTTATGTAGCATTATGTTATGGCGTTTAACGTTATATGGTATTACAATATAACGTATAACGTTATATAGCACCACGATATAACGTACAACGTTATGTAGTAATACGTTACAACGTAAAACGTTATATAGTATTACGATATAACGTATAACGTTATAGGTTAATACGATATAACGTATAACGTTATGTAGTATTACATTATAACGTGTAGCGTTATGTACCATTACGTTATTGCGTATAGCGTTATATAATATTATGTTATAACGAATAACGTTATGTAGTATTACGATATAACGTATAACGTTATGTACTCTTACGTTACATCGTATCACGTTATATTGTATTACGATATAACGTATAACGTTATGTGGTATTACGACATATCGTATAACGTTATATAGTGTTACGATATAACGTATAACGTTATGTAGTATTACGTTATAACGTATGACGCTATATAGTATTGCGATATAACGTATGACGTTATGTAGTATTACGATATAACGTGTAACGTTATGTAGCACTACGTTATAGCGTATAGCGTTATGTAATATTACGTTATAACGAATTACGTCATGTAGTATTACGATATAACGTATAACGTTATGTGGCATCTCGATTTAACGTATAACGTTATGTAGTATTACGATATAACGTGTAACCGTATCTAGTATTACGTTATAACGTATAACGTCATGTAGTATTACGATATAACGTATAACGCTATGTAGTATTACCTTATAACGTATAACGATATAGTACTACGATATAACGTATAGCGTTATGTAGCATTACGATATAACGTATAACGTTGTGTAGTATTACGATACAACGTATAACGTTCTGTAGCATTACGATATAA
>NW_025219985.1:1459801-1462453 GCF_014825855.1 Bombus pyrosoma | reverse complement strand
ACTACATAATGTTATATGTCATAACGTAATGCTACATAACGTTATACGTTATATCGTAATGCTACATAACGGTATACGTTATATCGTAATACTATATAGCGTCATTTGTAGTAACGTAATACTACATATAGTTACACGTTGAATCGTAATACTACATAACGTTATACGCTATAAGGTAATACTTCATAGCGTTAATCATCATAACGTAATAGTACATAATGTGTTACGTTATATCTTAATATTACAAATCGTTATACGATATATCGTAATACTATATAGCGTCATACGTTGTAGCGTAATAATACATGACGTTATACGTTATATCGTAAGAGTATATGGCGTCATACGTTGTAACGTAATGCTACATAACGTTATACGTTATATCGTAATTCTATATAGCGCCATACGTTTTAACGTAATACTACATAACGTTACACGATATATCGTAATACTACATAACGTTATACGTTATAACGTAACGCTAAATAACGTTATACGTTATGTCGTAATACTACATATCGTTATACGCTATGTCGTAATACCATATAGCGTTGTACGTTATAACGTAGTACCATATAGCGTTATACGTTATATCGTAGTGCTACATAACGTTATACGTTATATCGTAATACCACATATCGTTATACGTTATAACGTAATGCTACAAAACGTTATACGTTATATCGTAATGCTACATAACGTTATACGTTGTATCGTGATGCTACATAACGTTATACGTTATACCGTAATACTACATAACGTTATACGCTATAAGGTAATACTACATATCGTTGATCGATATAACGTAATAGTACATAACGTTTTACGTGATATCTTAATACTACATATCGTTATGCGATATATCGTGATACTACATAACGTTATACGTTATATCGTAATGCTACATAACGTTATACGTTATATCGTAATGCTACATAACGTTATTCGTTATACCGTAATGCTACATATAGTTACACGTTGTATCGTAATACTACATAACGTTATACGCTACAAGGTAATACTTCATAGCGTAAATCATTATAACGTAATAGTACATAATGTGTTACGTTATATCTTAATACTATATATCGTTATACGATATATCGTAATACTATATAGCGTCATGCGTTGTAACGTAATACTACATAACGTTATACGTTATATCGTAATACTACATATCGTTATACGTTATATCGTAATACCGTATAACGCTATACATTATATCGTAATACTATATAACGATATACGTTATAACGTAACACTACATAACGTTATACGTTATAACGTAATACTATATATCGTCATACGCTGTAACGTAATGCTACATAACGTTATACGTTATATCGTAATGCTACATAACGTTGTACGATATAACGTGTCGCCATATAACGTTATACTTTATATCGTAATACTACATAACGTTATACGTTGTATCGTAATGCTACATAACGTTATACGTTATACCGTAATACTATATAACGTTATACGCTATAAGGTAATACTACACAGCGTTTATCTTTATAACGTAATAGTACATAACGTTTTACGTTACATCTTAACACTACATATCGTTATACGATATATCGTAATACTACATAACGTTATACGATATATCGTAATGCTACATAACGTTATACGTAATATCGTAATACTATATAACGTTATACGTTATATCGTAATGACACATAACGTTATACGCTATAACGTATTACCATATATCGTTATACGTTATTCGTAATACTACATAACGTTATACGTTATATCGTAATACTATATAACGTTATACGTTATATCGTAATGACACATAACGTTATACGCTATAACGTATTACCATATATCGTTATACGTTATTCGTAATACTACATAACGTTATACGTTATATCGTAATACTATATAACGTTATACGTAGTATCGTAATACCGTATGTCGTTATACGTTACATCCTAATACTACATACCGTTATACGTTATATCATAATACCATATGTCGTTATACGTTCTAACGTAATGCTACATAACGTTATATGTTATGTCGTAATACCATATATCATTATACGTTATGTCGTAATACCATATAACGTTTTACGTTATAACGTAGTACAATATAGCGTTATAAGTTATATCGTAATACTACATATCGTTATACGTTATATCGTAATACTATATAACGTTTTACGTTATAACGTAACACTACATAATGTTATACGTTATAACGTAATACTACATATCGTTATACGCTATAACGTAATGCTACATAACGTTAAACGTTATATCGTAATGCTACAAAACGTTATACGTTATAACGAGTTACCATATAACCTTATACGTTATATCGTAATACTACATAAGGTTATACGTTGTATCGTAATGCTACATAACGTTAAACGTTATATCGTAATGCTACAAAACGTTATACGTTACAACGAGTTACCATATTACGTTATACGTTATATAGTAATACTACATAAGGTTATAC
The DNA here is from genome assembly GCF_014825855.1 of Bombus pyrosoma. Classification (NCBI taxonomy): domain Eukaryota; kingdom Metazoa; phylum Arthropoda; class Insecta; order Hymenoptera; family Apidae; genus Bombus; species Bombus pyrosoma. The sequence goes on along the minus strand of NW_025219985.1, from coordinate 1,459,978 downwards.
GTTGTATCGTAATACTACTTATCGTTATACGTTATATCGTAATACCATATAAGGTTATACGTTATGTCGTAATACCATATAACGTTGTACGTTATAACGTGTTACCATATAACGTTATACGTTATGTCGTAATACTACATATCGTTATACGTTATGTCGTATTGCTACATAAATTTA
>NW_025219985.1:1456960-1459301 GCF_014825855.1 Bombus pyrosoma | reverse complement strand
TACATGTTGTATCGTAATGCTACATATCGTTATACGTTATATCGTAATACTACATAACGTTATACGTTATATCGTAACACTACATATCGTTATACGTTATATCGTAATACTATATAGCGTCATACGATATATCGTAATACTACATTACGTTATACGCTGTAACGTAATGCTACATAACGTTATACGTTATATCGTAAGAGTATATGGCGTCATACGTTGTAACGTAATGCTACATAACGTTATACTTTATATCGTAATTCTATATAGCGCCATACGTTTTAACGTAATACTACATAACGTTACACGATATATCGTAATACTACATATCGTTATACGCTATGTCGTAATACCATATAGCGTTGTACGTTATAACGTAGTACCATATAGCGTTATACGTTATATCGTAGTGCTACATAACGTTATACGTTATATCGTAATACCACATATCGTTATACGTTATAACGTAATGCTACAAAACGTTATACGTTATATCGTAATGCTACATAGCGTTATACGTTGTATCGTGATGCTACATAACGTTATACGTTATACCGTAATACTACATAACGTTATACGCTATAAGGTAATACTACATATCGTTGATCGATATAACGTAATAGTACATAACGTTTTACGTTATATCTTAATACTACATATCGTTATGCGATATATCGTAATACTACATAACGTTATACGTTATATCGTAATGCTACATAACGTTATACGTTATATCGTAATGCTACATAACGTTATTCGTTATACCGTAATGCTACATATAGTTACACGTTGTATCGTAATACTACATAACGTTATACGCTACAAGGTAATACTTCATAGCGTAAATCATTATAACGTAATAGTACATAATGTGTTACGTTATATCTTAAAACTATATATCGTTATACGATATATCGTAATACTATATAGCGTCATACGTTGTAACGTAATACTACATAACGTTATACGTTATATCGTAATACTACATATCGTTATACGTTATATCGTAATACCGTATAACGCTATACATTATATCGTAATACTATATAACGATATACGTTATAACGTAACACTGCATAACGTTATACGTTATAACGTAATACTATATATCGTCATACGCTGTAACGTAATGCTACATAACGTTATACGTTATATCGTAATGCTACATAACGTTGTACGAAATAACGTGTCGCCATATAACGTTATACTTTATATCGTAATACTACATAACGTTATACGTTGTATCGTAATGCTACATAACGTTATACGTTATACCGTAATACTATATAACGTTATACGCTATAAGGTAATACTACACAGCGTTAATCTTTATAACGTAATAGTACATAACGTTTTACGTTACATCTTAACACTACATATCGTTATACGATATAACGTAATACTACATAACGTTATACGATATATCGTAATGCTACATAACGTTATACGTAATATCGTAATACTATATAACGTTATACGTTATATCGTAATGACACATAACGTTATACGCTATAACGTATTACCATATATCGTTATACGTTATTCGTAATACTACATAACGTTATACGTTATATCGTAATACTATATAACGTTATACGTAGTATCGTAATACCGTATGTCGTTATACGTTATATCCTAATACTACATACCGTTATACGTTATATCATAATACCATATGTCGTTATACGTTCTAACGTAATGCTACATAACTTTATATGTTATGTCGTAATACCATATATCATTATACGTTATGTCGTAATACCATATAACGTTTTACGTTATAACGTAGTACAATATAGCGTTATAAGTTATATCGTAATACTACATATCGTTATACGTTATATCGTAATACTATATAACGTTTTACGTTATAACGTAACACTACATAATGTTATACGTTATAACGTAATACTACATATCGTTATACGCTATAACGTAATGCTACATAACGTTAAACGTTATATCGTAATGCTACAAAACGTTATACGTTATAACGAGTTAGCATATAACCTTATACGTTATATCGTAATACTACATAAGGTTATACGTTGTATCGTAATGCTACATAACGTTAAACGTTATATCGTAATGCTACAAAACGTTATACGTTACAACGAGTTACCATATTACGTTATACGTTATATCGTAATACTACATAAGGTTATACGTTGTATCGTAATACTACTTATCGTTATACGTTATATCGTAATACCATATAAGGTTATACGTTATGTCGTAATACCATATAACGTTGTACGTTATAACGTGTTACCATATAACGTTATACGTTATGTCGTAATACTACATATCGTTATACGTTATGTCGTATTGCTACATAAATTTA
>NW_025219985.1:1455037-1456460 GCF_014825855.1 Bombus pyrosoma | reverse complement strand
TGTTATACGTTATATCGCAATACTACGTATCGTTATACGTTATATCGTAATACCATATAACGTTATACGTTATATCGTAATACTAAATATCGTTGTACGTTGTATCGTGATACCATATAATGTTATACGTTATAACGTAGTACTACATATGGTTATACGTTATATCGTAGTACCATACAACGTTATACGTTATATCGTACTTCTATATAACGTTAAACGTTATAACGTAACACTACATATCGTTATACGTTATGTCGTAGTAAAATATAAAGTTATACGTTATATCGTAATGCTACATAATGTTATACGTTGTATCGTAATACTACGTATCGTTATGCGTTATATCGTAATACCATATAACGTTATACGTTATATCGTAATACCATATAACGTAATACGTTATAACGTAGTACTACATATCGTCATACGTTATATCGTAATGCTACATAACTTTATACGTTATATCGTGATACTATATATCGTTATACGTTATATCGTAATACCATATAACGTTATACGTTATATCGTAATACTACATACCGTTATACGTTATAACGTAATACTACATAACGTTATACGTTATATCGTAATGCTACATAATGTTATACGTTATATCGTAATACTACGTATCGTTATACGTTATATCGTAATACCATATAACGTTATACGTTATAACATAATACTACATACCGTTGTACGTTATATCGTAATACCATATAATGTTATACGTTACAAAGTATTACTACATAACGTTATACGTTATATCGTAATGCTACATAACGTTATGAGTTATATCGTAATACTACATATCGTTATACGTTATATCATATTACCTTATAAGGTTATACGTTATATCGTAATCCTACATAACGTTATACGTTGTAACGAATTACTAAATATCGTTATACGCTATATTGTAATACCATATAACGTTATACGTTATATCGTAATGCTACATAACGTTATACGTTATATCGTAATACCATATAACGTTATACGTTATAACGTAATTCTACATATCGTTATACGTGATGTCGTAGTAAAATATAACGTTATACGTTATATCGTAATGCTACATGATGTTATACGTTATATCGTAATACTACATATCGTTGTACGTTGTATCGTAATACCATATATCGTTATACGTTATAACGTAGTACTACATATGGTTATACGTTATATCGTAGTACCATATAACGTTATACGTTATATCGTAAGACAACATATCGTTATACGTTATATCGTAATACCATATAACGTTATATGTTATATCGTAATACCATATAACGTTATACGTTATAACGTAATTCTACATATCGTTATACGTGATGTCGTAGTAAAATATAACGTTATACGTTATATCGTAATGCTACATGATGTTATACGTTATATCGTAATACTACATATCGTTGTACGTTGT
>NW_025219985.1:1453271-1454537 GCF_014825855.1 Bombus pyrosoma | reverse complement strand
TCTAATTGTTCTTTTGAAAAGACGTTGGTACTCCATCTTGGATATGTAATTCAAAACGGAGAAGTTCGCTCTAACCCTGGTAAGATACGAGATTTGAGTCCTTCACCTGCGACAACGATCGTCACACAGCTTGGACAGTTTATAGGATTAACTTCTTACTTCCGAAACTTTGTTCCTAAATTGCCACAAGTAATGAAACATTTGTATAAACACACGTCAAATAATAAAAAGAAAAAGAAGAGAGGAGGAGAAAACACGACCTGAACAGAGAAACATGAAAAGATACGGCGAAGGGTAATTTCCGTCCTGACTGACGCGCCAGTATTAACGATATTTGACCCTAATTATCCTATAGAATTATCGAGTGATTCTAGTTCGGATATACATGGGGATACTTTAATGCATAAGGTTGAAGGTAAGGACAGAGTAGTAGAATGTTATAGTAAAAGAACTTGTCCTACGGAATCCAGGTACCATTCATATGAATGAACTAGAGACAATAGCAGTCGTAAACGCTGTCAAACATTTCCGACACTATTTACAGGGACGAAATTTCCAATTGTTGTAATTCTTTGAAAGCCTCCAGCAATAAAGGAAATCTTAATGACCGGGTCTATAGGTGGTGCTTCAATCTTGATATTATGTATGGAGAAGGTAAACGAATGGCTCACGTAGATTTCTTTTCACGGAATCCTAGATGTAGTTAAATCCAAATTAAGCATAGAAAATAAATTAAAAATATACAAAACAATTATAAAACCAGTCTGGACCAAAATGGACGTACGGAATACCATTAAGGGGGCAGCAGCAATGAGCCATATAATCAAAGTAGAGACAATACAAGCTAAAATTCTTAGAACAATAGTAATCGTCCTATGGTACGTTAGATACGTGGACGTACGGAAGGACCTGGGAATACCAACGGTCAAGGAGGAGATTAGCAGATACACGGAAAAGTACAAGGAAGGAATAGCAATAGACCCGAACCGGCCTGCTACGGAAATGCTCAACACATCTAACATAGAAAGAAGACTGATTAGGAAACACCGCGCAGATCTCACAAAGGATATAACCTAACAAACGCGAAGATGGTGTCCTGCTAGGTGTAGCCACCCACATGATAATCAAACTGCTAAAGAATTCTATCAAATGTCCAAATTGGACAAATTGTGAATGTAAAGAATTAAAAAAGAAAAAAGGGGAAAAGTCGATATAACGGGTAAGTCAAGCGGTAATGGTTTTTTTTTTTTTTTTTTTTTTTTTTTT
>NW_025219985.1:1450705-1452771 GCF_014825855.1 Bombus pyrosoma | reverse complement strand
ACTGCTGCGTGTAGAATGGAGAAAAAAGAGCGCTTAAACGTTAGAAATATCTCAATCGGGAACGAAATAACAGTTAATTATCATCGAAATCATGTTACGATTGCAATTTTCGAGCTCCATTGTTTGTTTCGACACTGAACGTGCCGGGCACTACGTTCGGCTTGTAAAATAGAGAAAATCGAGCTTTTAAACGTTAAAAATATCTCAATCAGTATAGAAATAACACTTAATTATCGTCAAAATCGAGTTACGATTGCATTCCGCAAGCTACACTTATAGCTACGACGCTGAACGTACTGTGCAGTACGTGCTGCGTGTAAAATGGAGAAAAAAGAGCGCTTAAACGTTAGAAGTATCTCAATCGGGTACGAAATAACAGTTAATTATCGCCAAAAATCGAGTTAAGGTTGCATTTTTCGAGCTCCATTGTTTGTCTCGACGCTCAACGTGCAGGGCACTACGTTCGGCGTGTAAAGTGGAGAAAATCGAGCTTTTAGACGCTAAAAATATCTCAATATGGATAGAAATAACACTTAATTATCGTCAAAAATCGAGTTACGATTGCATTTCGCATGCTACTTTTATGGTTTCGATGTTGAACGTACTGTGCAGTACGTGCTGCGTGTAAAATGGAGAAAAAAGAGCGCTTAAACGTTAGAAAGATCTCAATCGGGAACGAAATAACAGTTAATTATCATCCAAATCATGTTACGATTGCATTTTTCGAGCTCCATTTTTTGTTTCGACGCTGAACGTCCCGGGCACTACGTTCGGCGTGTAAAGTGGAGAAAGCCGAGCTTTTAAACGTTAAAAATATCTCAATCAGGATAGCAATAACACTTAATTATCGTCAAAAATCGAGTTACGATTGCATTATGCGAGCTCCTTTGCTTGTTTCGACGCTGAACGTGGCGGGCGCTGAGCTCGGCGTGTAAAATGGAGAGAAAAGATCGCTTAAACGTTAAAAATATCTCAGTCAGCAAAGAAATAACAGATAATTAACGTCAAAATCGAGTTACGATTGCATTATGCAAGCTTCTTTTATAGCTTCGGCGTGTAAAATGGAGTATAATGGCGGCTTGAACATAGAGATATCTCCACCAGGAAGGAAATAACAGTTAATTATCATCAAAATCGAGTTACGATTGCATTTCGCATGCTACTTTTATGGGTTCGACGGTGAACGTAGTGCGCAGTACGTGCTGCGCGTAAAATGAAGAAGAAAGAGCGCTTAAACGTTAGAAATATCTCAATCGGGGACGAAATAATAGTTAATTATCGTTAAAAATCGAGTTACGATTGCATTTCGCATGCTACTTTTATGGCTTCGATGCTGAACGTAAAGTGCAGTACGTGCTGCGTGTAGAATGGAGAAAAAAGAGCGCTTAAACGTTAGAAATATCTCAATCGGGAACGAAATAACAGTTTATTATCATCGAAATCATGTTACGATTGCAATTTTCGAGCTCCATTGTTTGTTTCGACGCTGAGCGTGCCGGGCACTACGTTCGGCGTGTAAAATAGAGAAAATCGAGCTGTTAAACGTTAAAAATATGTCAGTCAGCAAAGAAGTAACGGATTATTAACGTCAAAATCGAGTTACGATTGCTTTCTGCAAGCTTCTTTTATAGCTTCGACGCTGAACGTGGCGGGCGCTGAGCTCGGCGTGTAAAATGGAGAAAAAAGAGCTCTTAAACGTTAGAAATATCTCATTCGGAACGAAATAACAGTTAATTATCGTCAAAAATCGAGTTACGATTGCATTCCGCATGCTACTTTTATGGCTTCGATGCTGAACGTAAAGTGCAGTACGTGCTGCGTGTAGAATGGAGAAAAAAGAGCGCTTAAACGTTAGAAATATCTCAATCGGGAACGAAATAGCAGTGAATTATCGTCAAAAATCGAGTTACGATTGCATTTTTCGAGCTTCTTTGTTTGTTTCGACACTGAACGTGCCGGGCACTACGTTCGGCGTGTAAAATGGAGAGAAAAGAGCGCTTAAACGTTAAAAATATCTCAGTCAGCAAAGAAATAACAGGTAATTGACGTCAAAATCGAGTTACGAT
>NW_025219985.1:1449073-1450205 GCF_014825855.1 Bombus pyrosoma | reverse complement strand
ATACGTTATAACGTATGTCGTTATATGTTAATACGTTATAACGTATAACGTTCAGTAGTATTACGTTATAACGTATATCGTTATATGGTAATACGTTATAACGTCTAACGTTCAGTAGTATTACGTTATAACGTACAACGTTATGTAGCACCACGTTATAACGTATAGCGTGATATAGTATTGTTTTTTAACGTATATCATTATGTAGTTATACGTTATCATGTATAACGTTATGTAGTATTACGTTATAACGTATATCGTTATATGGTAGTACGTTATACCGTATATCGTTATGTAGTATCACGTTATATAGTATTACGTTATAACGTATACCGTTATGTAGTATTTCGGTATAACGTAGATGGTTATATGGTAATACGTTATATCGTATATCGTTATATGGTAGTACGTTATAAGGTATATCGTTATATGGTAATAAGTTATAACGTATAACGTTCTGTAGTATTACGTTATGACGTATAATGTTATCTAGCATTACGTTATATCGTGTAACGTACTATAGTATTACGTTATAACGTATTACGTCATATAGAATTAGGTTATAACGTATATCGTTATATGGTAGTACGTTATAACGTATATCGTTATGTAGCATTACGTTATATAGTATTTCGTTCTAGCGTATAACGTCATGTAGTATTACGTTATAACGTATATTGTCATATGGTAATACGTCGTAACGTATATCGTTATATGGTAGTACGTTATAACGTATATCTTTATGTAGAATTATATTATAACGTTTACGTTATATATAGTTTTACGTTGTAACGTATATCGTTATATGGTAATACGTTGTAACGTATAACGTTCATTAGTATTACTTTATAACGTATATCGTCATATGGTAAATCGTTATAACGTATAACGCTCAGTAGTATTACGTTATAACGTATAACGTTATATAGCATCACGTTATAACGTATAACGTTATGTAGCATCACGTTATAACATACAACGTCATATAGTGTTATTTTATAACGTATATCGTTATATAGTAATACGTTATCATGTATAACATTATGTAATATTACGTTACATAGTATTACGTTATAACGTATAACGTTATGTTGTATTACGTTATAACGTATACCGTTATATGGTAATACGT
>NW_025219985.1:1447433-1448573 GCF_014825855.1 Bombus pyrosoma | reverse complement strand
CGTCAAAACGTAGTACTATATAACGTTATATGTTATATCGTAATACCGTATAACGTTATACGCTATATCGTAATACCGTATAACGTTATACGCTATATCGTAGTAACATATAACGTTATATGTTATATCGTAATACTACACAACGTTATACGTCATAACGTAATACTATACAACGTTATACGTCGTAACGTTGTACTATGCAACGATATATGTTATATCGTAATACCGCATAACGTTATACGCTATATCGTAGTAACATATAACGTTATTCGTCATAACGTAATACTATACAACGTCATACTTTATAACGTAATACTATATATCGTTATACGTTACAACGTAATACTATACAACGTTATACGCCATAACGTAGTGCTATATAACGTTATACGTTATATCATCATACTACAGAACGTTAAACGTCAAAACGTAGTAACATATAACGTTATATGTTATATCGTAATACTACACAACGTTATACGTCTTAACGTATTACTATATAACGTTATACGTCATAACGTAGTACTATACAACGTTATATGTTATATCGTAATACCGTATAACGTTATACGCTATATCGTAGTAACATATAACGTTATATGTTATATCGTAATACCATATAACGTTATGCGTTATATCATTATACTACAGAACGTTATACGTCATAACGTAGTACTATATAACGGTATATGTTATATCGTAATACCGTATAACGTTATACGATTTATCGTAATAGCATATAACGTTATATGTTATATCGTAATACCATATAATGTTATACACTATATCGTAATACTATACAACGTTATACGTCATAACGCATTACTATATAACGTTATACGTTATATCGTCATACTACAGAACGTTATACGTCATAACGTAGTACTATATAACGTTATATGTTATATCGTAATACCATATAACGTTATACGCTATATCGGAATACTATAGAACGTTATACGTCATAACGTAGTACTATACAACGTTATATGTTATATCGTAATACCGCATAACGTTTTACGCTATATAGTAGTAACATATAACGTTATACGTTATATCGCAATACCATATAATGTTATACACTATATCGTAATACTATACAACGTTATACGTCATAACGTATTACTATATAACGTTATA
>NW_025219985.1:1445787-1446933 GCF_014825855.1 Bombus pyrosoma | reverse complement strand
CTACATAACGTTATACGTTATATCGTTATGCTACATAACGTTATACGCTATGTCGTAATGCTACATAACGTTATACGTTATATCGTAATTCTTCATAACGTTATACGTTATATCGTAATACAACATTTCCTTGAACGTTATATCGTAATACCAAATAACGTTATACGTTATATCGTAATACCACATATCGTTATACGTTTTAACGTAACACTACATAAGGTTATACGTTATATCGTAAGACTACATAACGTTATACGTTATATCGTAATACTACATGACGTTATACGTTATATCGTAATGCTACTCAACGTGATTCGTCATATCGTAATAATACATGACGTTATACTCTATAACGTAATGCTACATAACGTTATACGCTCTATCGTAATGCTACATAACGTTATACGCTATAGCGTAATGCTACATATCGTTCTACGTTATATCGTAATTCTACATAACGTTATACGTTATATCATAATACCATATAGCGTTATACGTTGTTACGTAATACTACATAACGTTTTACGCTATAACGTAATGCTACATAACGTTGTATGTTATATCGTAATACTACATAACATTATACGCTATAACGTAATGCTACATAACGTTATACGTTGTAACGTATTACTACATAACGTTATACGTTATTTCGTAATACCATATATCGTTATACGTTATAACGTAATACTACGTAACGTTATACGTCATATCGTAATACTACATATCGTTGTACTTTATATCGTAATACCATATAACGTTATACGTTATATCGTAATAGTATATAACGTTTTACGTTATAACGTAATACTAATAACGTTATACGTTATATCGTAATAGTATATAACGTTTTACGTTATAACGTAATACTACATAACGTTATACGTTACATCGTAATGCTACATAACGTGATTCGTTATAACGTAATGCTACATAACGTTATTCTCTATAACGTAATGCTACATAACGTTATACGTTATAACGTAATACTACATAACGTTATACGCTATAACGTAATGCTACATAACGTTACACGCTCTAACGTAATGCTACATAACGTTAAACGTTATATTGTAATACTATATAACGTTATACGTTATATCGTAATACTACATAACGTTATACGTGGTAACGTAATACTACATA
>NW_025219985.1:1443786-1445287 GCF_014825855.1 Bombus pyrosoma | reverse complement strand
TAATGCTACGTAACGTTATATGTTATATCGTAATACCATATAACGTTATACGTTATATCGTAATACTATATAGCGTAACACGTTACAATGTAATACCACATAACGTTAAACGTTATAACGTATCATTACATATCGTTATATGCAATATCGTAAAACTACTTAACGTTATACGTTATAACGTAGTACCACATGACGTTATACGCTATAACGTAATAGTACATAGCTTTATGCGATATATGGTAATATTATATAACGATATACGTTATATCGTAATACTACATAATGTTATACGTTATGACGTAAAAGTACATAACGTTATAAGTTATATCGTAATACTAGATATCGTTATACGATATAACGTATTACCATATAACGTTATCCGTTATATCGTAATACTATATAACGTTATACGTTATAACGTATCACTACATAACGTTATACGTTATAACGTAATACTATATAACGTTATACGTTATAACGTAGTACTGCACAACGTTATACGCTATAACGTAATGCTACATAACGTTAAACGTTATATCGTAACACTACATATCGTTATGCGTAATATCATAATACCATATAACGTTATACGTCATATTGCAATACTACATATCGTTATACGTTATATCGTAATGCTAGATAACGTTATACGTTATATCGTATTACTACATATCTTTATACGTTATAACGTATTACCATATAACGTTATACGTTATATCGTAATACCACATATCGTTATACGTTATATCGTAATACTAGATATAGTTATACGATATATCGTAAGAGTACATATCGTTTTCGTTATGTCGTAACGCTACATAACGTTATACGCTATAACGTAATAGTACATAGCTTTATACGATATATGGTAATATTATGTAACGATATACGTTATATCGTAATACTACATAACGTTATACGTTATGTCGTAGTAGTACATAACGTTATAAGTTATATCGTAATACTATATAACGTTATACGTTATAACGTAACACTACATAACGTTATACGTTATAACGTAATACTATATATCGTTATACGTTATATCGTAACACTACATATCGTTATGCGTAATATCGTAATACCATGTAATGTTATCCGTTATATCGTAATACTATATAACGTTATCCGTTATATCGTAGTACTATATAACGTTATACGTTATAACGTAACACTACATAACGTTATCCGTTATATCGTAATACTATATAACGTTATACGTTATATCGTAATGCTACATATCGTTATACGTTATAGCGTATTACCATATAACGTTATCCGTTATATCGTAATACTATATAACGTTATACGTTATATCGTAATGCTACATTACATTATACGTTATACCGTAATACTATATATCGTTATACGTTATATCGTAACACTACATATCGTTATGCGTAATATAGTAATACCATATAACGTTATACGTCATATCGTAAAGCTACATATCGTTATACGTTATATCGTAATGCTGCATAACGTTATACGTTATAACGTA
>NW_025219985.1:1442280-1443286 GCF_014825855.1 Bombus pyrosoma | reverse complement strand
TAGCGTTTTGTAGTATTACGTCAAAACGTATAACGTTATATACTATCACGTTATAACGGATAATGTTATGTAGTATTACATTACATCGTATAACGTTATGTAGTATTACGTTATAACGTATAACGTTATGTAGTATTACGTTATAACATATAACGTTTTGTAGTATTACGTTATTACATATAACGTTATGTAGTATTACGTTAAAACGTATAACGTTCAGTGGTATTACGTTATAACGTATAGCGTTATGTAGTATTACGTTATAACGTATAACGTTATGTAGTATTACGTTATAACGTATATCGTTATATGGTAATACTTTATAACGTATAACGTTCAGTAGTAATACGTTATAGCGTATAACGTTATGTATTAATTCGTTATAACGTATAATGTTGTATACTACTACGTTATAACGTATATCGTTATATGGTAATACGTTATAATGTATAACGTTCAGTAGTATTACGTTATAACGTATAAGGTTTTGTGGTATTGAGTTATAACGTATAACGTTATATACTATTACGATGTAACGTATAACGTTATATGGTGATACGTTATAAAGCATAACGTTATATAATAATACGTTATAGCGTATAACGTTATGTATTATTACGTTATAACGTATAGCGTTATGTAGTATTACGTTATAACGTATAACGGTAGATAGTATTACGTTATAACATATAACGTTATATAGTATTAGCTTGAAACGTATATTCTCATATAGTAATACGATATAACGTATAGCGTTCAGTAGTATTACGTTAAAACGTATAACGTTATATACTATTACGTTATAAGGTATATAGTTATGTAGTATTACGTTGTAGCGTAAATCGTTATGTAGTATTACGTTATAACGTATAGCGTTATGTAGTATTACGTTAAAACGTATAACGTTATATACTATTACGTTATAACGTATAACGTTATGTAGTATTACGTTGTAGCGTAAATCGTTATGTAGTATTACGTTATAACGTATAACGTTCAGTAGTAT
>NW_025219985.1:1439767-1441780 GCF_014825855.1 Bombus pyrosoma | reverse complement strand
TATCAATACGATATGACGTATAACGTTATATCGTATTATGTTATAACGTATAACGCTATGTGGTGTTTCGATATGACGTATAACGTTATATAGTATTACGATATAACGTATATCGTTATGTGGTACTACCTTATAACGTATAACGTTATGTGGTGTTGCGATATGACGTATCAAGTTATATAGTATTACGCTATAGCGTTTAACGATATGTGTTATTACGGTATGACGTATAACGTAATGTAGTATTAGGATATAACGTACATTGTCATATAGCAATACGATATAACGTATAACGTTATGTGGTATTACGATATGACTTATAACGTAATGTAGTATTAGGATATAACGTATATCGTCATATAGCAATACGATATAATGTTTAACGTTATGTGGTACCACGATATAACGTATAACGTTAAGTGGTGCTACGATATGACGTATAACGTTATATAGTATTACGTTATAACGTATAACGTTATGTGGTATTACGATATGACGTATAACGTTACACAGTATTACGTTATAGCGTATAACGATATGTGGTGGTACGATATGACGTATAACGTCATATAGCAATACGATATAACGTATAACGTTATGTGGTTTTACGATATGACGTATAACGCAATGCAGTATTAGGATATAACGTATAACGTCACATAGCAATACGATATAACGTATAACGTTATGTGGTATTACGATATGACGTATAACGTAATGTAGTATTAGGATATAACGTATAACGTCATATAGCAATATGATATAACGTATAACGTTATGTGGTATTACGATAAGACGTATAACGTTACACAGTATTACGTTATAGCGTATAACGTTTTGTGGTAGTACGATATGACGTATAACGTCATATAGCAATACGATATAACGTATAACGTTATGTGGTATTACGAAATGACGTATAACGTAATGTAGTATTAGGATATAACGTATAACGTCATATATCAATACGATATGACATATAAAGTTATATAGTATTACGTTATAACGTATAACGTCACATATCAATACGATATGATGTATAACGTTATATATTATTACGTTATAACGTATAACGTTATGTGGTATTACGATATGACGTGTAACGTAATGTAGTCTTAGGATACAACGTATAACGTCATATAGCAATACGATATAGCGTATAACGTTATGTATCATTACGATATGACATATAACGTAATGTAGTATTAGGATATAACGTATATCGTCATATAGCAATACGATATAACGTATGACGATATGTGTTGTTACGATATGACGTATAACGTAATGTAGTATTAGGATTTAACGTATAACGTCATATAGCTACACGATATAACGTATACCGTTATATGGTGTTACTATATGACGTATAACGTTACATAGTGTTACGTAATAACGTATAACGTTATGTGGTATTACGGTATGACGTATAACGTAATGTAGTATTAGGATATAACGTATATCGTCATATAGCAATACAATATAACGTATAACGTTATGTGGTATTACGATATGACGTATAACGTAATGTAGTATTAGGATATAACGTATAACGTCATATAGCAATACGATATAGCGTATAACGTTATGTATCATTACGATATGACATATAACGTAATGTAGTATTAGGATATAACGTATATCGTCATATAGCAATACGATATAGCGTATAACGTTATGTATCATTACGATATGACATATAACGTAATGTAGTATTAGGATATAACGTATATCGTCATATACCAATACGATATATCGTATAACGATATGTGGTGTTACGATATGACGTATAACGTTATATAGTATTACGATAAAACGTATAACGTCATATATCAATACGATATGACGTATAACGTTATATCGTATTATGTTATAACGTATAACGCTGTGTGGTGTTTCGATATGACGTATAACGTTATATAGTATTTCGATATAACGTATATCGTTATGTGGTACTACCTTATAACGTATAACGTTCTGTGGTGTTGCGATATGACGTATAAAGTTATATAG
>NW_025219985.1:1438085-1439267 GCF_014825855.1 Bombus pyrosoma | reverse complement strand
CCCACTTATTGAATTATTAAATAATATAGTCGATAATGACAATTATACAATAAAACAAACAAAACTTGATCAAGTAAAGATTCAAACAAACACCCCTGAGGTTTATAGGAATGTAATAAAAGCATTAAAGGAAAAAAATGCTATATACCACACATATCAGCTAAAAACGGAAAGAAGCTACAAGATAGTTATAAGAGGATTGCATCCAAAAATCTGCACGAAAAAGTTAAGTGATGAATTAGCTAAAATTGGACACCAAACAAGAACAATAAATAATATTACAAAATACGATACAAAACAATCGTTACCATTATTCTTAGTAGAACTCAAACCAAGAATCAACAACAAAGAAATTTATGAAATCAAAAAAGTCCTAAACACAATAGTAATTGTAGAACCACCACGCTATAAAAAAGATATACCAGGATGCATGCGGTATCAACAATACGGTCATACAAAAAATTATTGTAACAGAAGCCCGGCATGTGTTAAATGTGCAAAAAATCACTTAACAATACACTGCCCAAACACAGGAAAAATAGAAGAAGTTAGGTGCTATAACTATAACGGAAACCACCCAGCCAGCTACAAAGGATGTGTAATCAGGAAACAATTACAACGCAAATTGTTTCCACCACTTCGCAATAGATCAACCAATAACTACAAACCACAACAAGGTACAACGGAGAATGATACAGCATTGATAGCACATAACGAACCAAACATTATAAGCGGAAACATTAATCCTCAAGGTTACCGAAGCTATGCGCAAGTAACCCAAAACATTAGCCAAGCAACGCTCACAAACAATCAGAATAAAAGCAACAACAACGAAGACGTTACAGAAATCAAAGAAATGCTCAAACAATCCATTAAAAGTACGGAGATGTTAGGAAAAATGGTAAGTGAGCTAAACACAACACTAAGGCAACAAGTACAACAAACAACAATCATGCTACAATTACTCACAAACTTGCTAAGTAAAAAATAGAGTGGAACATGCTGAAAATAGCAGCCTGGAACTCCAATGGCTTGCAACAGCGAGCCCACGAAACTAAAACATTCTTGTATAAAAATAATATTGATATACTACTTGTCTCAGAAACACATTTCACTCTAAAAAGCTACATGAAAATACCGTATTACACTATCTACGACACCAAACACCCCTCAGGTAAAGCA
>NW_025219985.1:1436519-1437585 GCF_014825855.1 Bombus pyrosoma | reverse complement strand
TACGATATAACGATGAACGTTATGTAGTGTTACGTTATAACATATAACGATATGTAGTGTTACGTTATAACGTACAACGTTATATAGTAATACGATATAACGTATAACGTTATGTCGTAATATGTTACAACGTATAACGTTAAATAGGATTACGATATAACGTATAACCTTATAAGGTAATATGTTATAATGTATAACGGTATGTAGTATTACCTTATAACGCATAACGTTATGTAGTATAACGTTACAACGAAAAACGTTATATGCTATTACGATATAACGTATAGCGCTATGTAGCGTTACGTTATAACGTATAACGTTATGTGGTATTACGCTGTAGTGTATTACGTTATGTGGTATTACGTTATAGTGTATAACGTTATATACTACTACTATATAACGTATAACGTTATATAGTATTATGATGTAACGTATAACGTTATATGGTATTACGTTATAGGGTATAACGTTGTATAGTATTATGATTTAACGTATAACGTTATATAGTATTACGATGTGACGTATAACGTTATGTAGTAATACGCTATAACGTATAACGTTATGTAGTATTACGTTATAACGTATAACGTTATGTAGTAATACGCTATAACGTATAACGTTATGTGGTATTACGTTATAAGGTATAACGTTATATGGTATTACGATATAACGTATGACGATATGTAGTATTACGATATAACGATGAACGTTATGTAGTGTTACGTTATAACATATAACGATATGTAGTGTTACGTTATAACGTACAACGTTATATAGTAATACGATATAACGTATAACGTTATGTCGTAATATGTTACAACGTATAACGTTAAATAGGATTACGATATAACGTATAACCTTATAAGTTAATATGTTATAATGTATAACGATATGTAGTATTACCTTATAACGCATAACGTTATGTAGTATAACGTTACAACGAAAAACGTTATGTGGTATTACGTTATAACGTATATCGTTATATAGTATTACGTTATCTCGTATAACGTTATGTAGTATTATGATATATCGTATAACGTTATGTGGTATTACGTTACAGTGTATA
>NW_025219985.1:1434678-1436019 GCF_014825855.1 Bombus pyrosoma | reverse complement strand
CGTTGTATGCTATTATAATATAACGTATAACGTTATATAGTATTACGATGTAACGTATAACGTTATGTGGTATTACGTTATCTCGTATAACGTTATATGGTATAACGTTATATAGTACTACGACATGACGTATAACGTTGTATAGTGTTATGATTTAAAGCATAACGTTATATAGTATTACGATATGACGTATAACGTTGTATAGTACTATGATTTAACGTATAACGTTATATAATATTACGATATGACATATATCGTTATGTAGTATTACGTTATAACGTATAACGTTATACAGTATTACGATATAACGTATAACGTTATATACTATTACGATATAACGTATATCGTTATGTAGTATTACGTTATCTCGTTTTAACGTTATGTAGTATTATGATATATCGTGTAACGTTATGTGGTATTACGTTATGGAGTATAACGTTATATAGTATTACGTTACAGTGTATAACGTTATATACTAATACGTTATAACGTTTAACGTTATGTAGTAATAGGCTATAACGTATAACGTTATGTGGTATTACGTTATAACGTATAACGTTATATGATATTACGTTATCTCGTATAACGTTATGTAGTAATATGATATATCGTATAACGTTATGTGGTATTACGTTATCTCGTATAACGTTATATAGTATTACGTTACAGTGTATATAGTTATATACTATTACGGTATAACATATAACGTTATGTAGTGTTACGTTATAACGTGTAACGTTATGTAGTACTACGTTATAACGTGTAAGGTCATATAGTACTACGATATGACGTATAACGTTGTATAGTATTATGATTTAACGTATAACGCTATATAGTACTACGATATAACGTATAACGTTGTATAGTATTATAATTTAACGTATAACGTTATATAGTATTACGATATGACGTATAACGTTATGTAGTATTACGTTATAACGTATAACGCTATGCAGAGTTACGTTATAACGTATAACGATATATGGTATTACGAAATAACGTATAACGTTATGTAATAATACGTTACAACGTATAACGTAATGTAGTATTACGTAACAACGTATAACGTTATGTAGTATTACCTCATAACGTATAACGTTATGTAGTAATACGCTATAACGTATAACGCTATGTAGTATTAAGTTATAAAGTATAACGTTATGTAGTAATACGCTATAACGTATAACGTTATGTGGTATTACGTTATAACGTATAACGTTATGTAGTAATACGCTACAAAATAAAACGTTATGTAGTATTACGCAACAACGTATAACGCTATATAGTATTACGACATAACGTATAACGCTATGCAGAGTTACGTTATAACGTATAACGATA
>NW_025219985.1:1429108-1434178 GCF_014825855.1 Bombus pyrosoma | reverse complement strand
GTTATACGTTATATCGTAATACTACATATCGTTATACGTTATATCGTAATACTACATATCGTCATACGTTATAGCGTAGTACCTTATAACGTTATACGTCATATCGTAATACTATATAACGTTATACGTTATAATGTAATACTACATAACGTTATACGTTATATCGGAATACTATATAGCGTTATACGTTGTTACGTAGCACTACATAACGTTATACGTTATATCGTAATACTACAAAACGTTATACGTTATACCGTAATACTATATAGCGTTATACGTTGTAACGTAGTACTACATAACGTTATACGTTATACCGTAATACTACATAACGTTATACGTCATATCGTAATACTATATAACGTTATATGTTGTAACGTAATACTACACAACGTTATACGTTATGTCGTAATACTACATACCGTTATACGTTATAGCGTAGTACCTTATAACGTTATACGTCATATCGTAATACTATATAACGTTATACGTTATAATGTAATACTACATAACGTTTTACGTTATAATGTAATACTACATAACGTTATACGTCATATCGTAATACTATATAACGTTATACGATATAATGTAATACTACATAACGTTATACATTATATCGGAATACTATATAGCGCTATACGTTGTAACGTAGTACTACATAACGTTATACGTTATACCGTAATACTACATAACGTTATACGTTATATCGTAATACTACATGTCGTCATACGTTATAGCGTAACACTACATAACGTTATACGTTCTAACGTAATACTACATAACGTTGTACGTTATATCGTAATACTATATAACGTTATATGTTGTAACGTAATACTACACAACGTTATACGTTATGTCGTAATACTACATACCGTTATACGTTATAGCGTAGTACCTTATAACGTTCTACGTGATGTCGTAATACTATATAACGTTATACGTTATACTGTAATACTACAAATCGTTATACGTTATATCGTAATACCATATAACGTTATACGTTGTAACGTATTGGTACATATCGTTATACTTTATATCATAATGCTACATAACGTTATACGTTATATCGTAATGCTACATAACGTTATACGGTATGTCGAAATACAACATATCCTTATACGTTATATCGTAATACTACATAACGTCATACGTAATATCGTAATACTACATAACGTTATTCTATGTAACGTATTACTGCATAACGCTATACGTTATAACGTAATACTACATAACGTTATACGTTATATCGTAATACTATATAACGTTATACGTTATAATGTAATACTACATAACGTTATACATTATATCGGAATACTATATAGCGTTATACGTTGATACGTAGTACTACATAACGTTATACGTTATATCGTAATACTACATAACGTTATACGTTATATCGTAATACTACATGTCGTCAAACGTTATAGCGTAACACTACATAACGTTATACGTTATAACGTAATACTACATAACGTTGTACGTTATATCGTAATACTATATAACGTTATATGTTGTAACGTAATACTACACAACGTTATACGTTATATCGTAATACTACATACCGTTATACGTTATATCGTAATACTATATAACGTTATACGTTGTAACGTCTTGGTACATATCGTTATACTTTATTTCATAATGCTACATAACGTTATACGTTATATCGTAATGCTACATATCGTTATACGGTATGTCGGAATACAACATATCCTTACACGTTATATCGTAATACTATATAACGTTATACGTGGTAACGTAATATTACATAACGTTATACGTTATATCGTAATACTACATATCGCCATACGCTATGTCGTAATACTACATATCGTTGCACGTTATGTCCTAATAAAATATAACGTTACACGTTATAGCGTAATACCTTATAACGTTATACTTTATAACTTAATTCTACATAACTTTATTCGTTTTAACGTAATACTACATATCGTTATACGTTGTAGCGTAGTACCTTATAACGTTATACGTCATATCGTAATACTATATAACGTTATACGTTATAATGTAATACTACATAACGTTATACGTTATATCGTAATACTATATAGTTTTATACGTTGTTACGTAATACTATATAACGTTATACCTTACATCGTATTACTACATATCGTTTTACGTTATAATGTAATACTACATAACGTTATACGTCATATCGTAATACTATATAACGTTATACGATATAATGTAATACTACATAACGTTATACATTATATCGGAATACTATATAGCGCTATACGTTATAACGTAATACTACATGACGTTATACACTATAACGTAATGCTACATAGCGCTATACGTTATATGGAAATACTGCATATCGCTATATGTTATAACATATTACCTTATAAGGTTATACGTTATATCGTAGTCCTATTTAACGTTATACGTTGTAAAATATTACTACATAACGTTATACGTTATATCGTAATACTGTATAACGTTATACGATATAACGTAATACTACATAACGTTATATGTTATACCGTAGTAGTTTATAGCGTTATACACTGTAACGTAATACCACATAACGTTATACGATATATCATAATACTACATAACGTTATACGAGATAACGTAATACTATATAACGTTATACGTTATGACGTAATACCACATATCGTTATACGTTATATCGTAATACCTTATAACGTTATACGTTACAATGTAATACTATAATAACGTTATACGCTATAACGTAACGCTACATAGCGCTATACGTTATATCGTAATACCATATAACGTTATACGTTATATCGTAATAGTATATAACGTTATTCGTTATAACGTAATACTACGTAACGTTATACGTTATATCGTAATACTATATAGTGTTATACGTAGTTACGTAGTACTACATAACGTTATACGATATATCGTAATATAACACGACGTTAAACGCCATAACGTAATGCTACATAAAGTTATACGCTATAACGTAATGCTTCATATCGTTATACGTTATATCGTATTACTATATAACGTTATACACTATAACGTAATGCCACATAACGTAATACACTATAGCGTAATACCACATAACGTTATACGTTATATCGTAATACTACATAACGTTATACGTTATATCGTATTACTATATAACGTTATACGTTATAACGTAATTCTACATAACGTTATGCGTTATAGCGTAGTGCCTTATAACGTTATACGTTATATCGTAATGCTACATAACGCTATACGCTCTAACGTAATGCTACATATCGTCGTACGCTATAACGTAACACTACATATCGTTATTCGTTTTATCGTAGTACCATATAGCGTTATACGTTGTTACGTAATACTACATAACGTTATACGTTATATCGTAATACTACATAACGTCATACGTCATAACGTAATGCTACATAGCGCTATATTATATATCGTAATACTATATAACGTTTTACGTTGTAACGTTATACTACATAACGTTATATGTTATAAGGTAATACTACATATCGTTATACGTTATAACATATTACGTTATAAGGTTATACGTTATATCGTAATACTACATAACGTTGTACGTTATAACGTAACAATACATATCGTTATATGTTATAACGTAACACTACATAACGTTATACGTTATATCGTAGTACTACATATCGTCATACGTTATATCGTAATAATACATATCGTTGTACGTTATATCGTAATACCATATAACGTTATACGTTATATCGTAATAGTATATAACTTTTTACGTTATAACGTAATACTACATAACGATATACGTTATATCGTAATGCTACATAACGTGATTCGTTATAGCGTAATGCTACATAACGTTATTCTCTATAACGTAATACTACATACCGATATACGTTATAGCGTAATACCATATAACGTTATACGTTATATCGTAATAGTATATAACGTTTTACGTTATAACGTAATACTGCATAACGTTATACGTTATATCGTAATGCTACTCAACGTGATTCGTCATATCGTAATGCTACATAACGTTATACGTTATATCGTAATGCTACATAACGTTATACGGTATATCGTAATACAACATTTCCTTGAACGTTATATCGCAATACCATATAACGTTATACGTTATATCGTAAGACTACATAACGTTATACGTTGTGTCGTAATACTACATAACGTTATACGTTATATCGTAATGCTACTCAACGTGATTCGTCATATCGTAATAATACATAACGTTATACTCTATAACGTAATGCTACATAACGTTATACGCTCTATCGTAATGCTACATAACGTTATACGCTATAACGTAATGCTACATAACGTTATACGTTGTAACGTATTACTACACAACGTTATACGTTATTTCGTAATAACATATATCGTTATACGTTATTTCGTAATACCATATATCGTTATACGTTATAACGTAACTCTGCACAGCGTTATACGTTATATCGTAATACTATATAGCGTTATACGTTGTTACGTAATACTACATAACGTTTTACGTTGTAACGTATTACGTAGCATTACGTTATAACGTAATACTACATAACGTTATACACTATAACGTAATGCTACATAGCGCTATACGTTATATGGAAATACTACATATCGCTATATGTTATAACATATTACCTTATAAGGTTATACGTTATATCGTAGTCCTATATAACGTTATACGTTGTAAAATATTACTACATAACGTTATACGTTATATCGTAATACTGTATAACGTTATACGATATAACGTAATACTACATAACGTTATATGTTATACCGTAGTAGTTTATAGCGTTATACACTGTAACCTAATACCACATAACGTTATACGATATTTCATAATACTACATAACGTTATACGAGATAACGTAATACTACATAACGTTATACGTTATGACGTAATACCACATATCGTTATACGTTATATCGTAATACCTTATAACGTTATACGTTACAATGTAATACTACAATAACGTTATACGCTATAACGTAACGCTACATAGCGCTATACGTTATATCGTAATACCATATAACGTTTTTCGTTGTAACGTTATACTACATAACGTTATGCGTTATAAGGTAATACTACATATCGTT
>NW_025219985.1:1427588-1428608 GCF_014825855.1 Bombus pyrosoma | reverse complement strand
TATATCGTATAACGTAATGTAGTATTACGTTATAACGTATAGCGTTATGTAGTACTAAGTTATATAGTATTGCTTTATAACGTATAACGTTATATAGTAATACGATATATAGTAATACGCTATAACGTATATCGTTATATGGTAATACGTTATAACGTATAACGTTCAGTAGTAGTTCGTTACAACGTACATCGTTATACAGTAGTACGTTATGATGTATAACGTTCAGTAGTATTTCGTTATAACGTATAACATTATGTATTATTACGTTATAACGTATATCGTTTTATGGTAATACGTTATAACGTATAACATTATGTAATATTACGTTATAATGTATATCGTTATATACTAATACGATATAACGTATATCGTTTTATGGTAATACGTTATAACGTATATCGTAATATGGTAGTACGTTATAACGTATAAAGTTCAGTAGTACTTCGTTACAACGTTTAACATTATATACTATTATTTTATAACGTGTATAGTTATATAGTAATACTTTACAACGCATAACGTTTTATAGTATTACGTTATAACGTATATCGTTATATAGTAATACGTTACAACGTATAACGTTAAATAGCATTTCGTTATAACGTATATCGTTATATAGTAATACGTTATAACGAACAACGTTATGTAGTATTACGTTACATCGTACAACGTTATGTAGTATTTCATTAAAATGTATAACATTATGTATTATTACGTTATAACGTATTTCGTTATATAGTAGTACGTTATAACGAACAACGTTCAGTAGTATTACGTTATAACGTATAACGTTATGTATTATTTCGTTATAACGTATTTCGTTATATGGTAATACGTTAAAACGTATGTCGTTATATGAAAGATACGTTATAACGTGAAATGTTATGTAGTATTACGTTATAACGTATAACATTATGTATTATTACGTTATCACGTATATCGTTATATAGTAATGCGTTATAACGAATAACGTTATGTAGTATTACGTTACATCGTATAACGTTATGTAGTATTACG
>NW_025219985.1:1425165-1427088 GCF_014825855.1 Bombus pyrosoma | reverse complement strand
TATAACGTTATATAGCATTACCTTATAACGTATAACGTTATGTGTTAATACGATATAACATATTACGTTATGTAGTATTACATTATATCTTATAACGTTATATACTATTAGCTTATAACGTATAACGTTATATAGTATCACGTTATAACGTATAACGTTATATACCATTACGTTATAACGTAGAACGTTACGTGGTATTGCGATATAACGTATTACGTTATGTAGTATTACATTATAACGTATAACGTTATATACTATTAGCTTATAACGTATAACGTTATGTAGTAGTACGTTATAGCGCATAACGTTATATAGCATTACGTTATAACGTATATCGTTATGTGGTATTACGATATAACGTATTACGTTATGTAGTATTACATTATATCTTATAACGTTATATACTATTAGCTTATAACGTATAACGTTATATAGTATTACGTTATAACGTATATCGTTATATAGCATTACGTTATAACGAATAACGTTATGTGGTATTACGATATAACGTATAACGGTATGTGGTATTACGATATAACGTATTACGTTATGTAGTATGGCATTGTAACGTATAACGTTATATACTATTAGCTTATGACGTATAACATACATAATTATTATATAGTATTACGTTATAACGTATAACGTTATATAGCATTACCTTATAACGTATAACGTTATGTGGTATTACGATATAACGTATAACGGTATGTGCTATTACGATATAACGTACAACGTTATAAACTATTAGCTTATAACGTATAACGTTATGTACTATTAGGTTATAACGTATAACGTTATATAACATTGCATTATAACGTATAACGGTATGTGGTATTACGATATAGCGCATAACGGTATGTGGTATTACGACATAACGTATTACGTTATGTAGTATGACATTGTAACGTATAACGTTATATACTATTAGCTTATGACGTATAACATACATAACTATTATATAGTATTACGTTATAACGTATAACGTTATATAGCATTACCTTATAACGTATAACGTTATGTGGTATTACGATATAACATATTACGTTATGTAGTATTGCATTATACCTTATAACGTTACATACTACTAGCTTATAACGTATAACGTTATATAGTGTTACGTTATAACGTTTAACGTTATATAGCATTACGTTTTAACGTATAACGGTATGTAGTATTACGATATAACGTATTACGTTATGTAGTATTACATTATATCTTATAACGTTATATACTATTAGCATATAACGTATAACATACATAACTATTATATAGTATTACGTTATAACGTATAACGTTATATAGCATTACGTTATAACATATAACGGTATGTGGTATTACGATAAAACATATTACGTTATGTAGTATTACATTGTAACGTATAACGTTATATACTATCAGCTTATGACGTATAACATACATAACTATTATATAGTATTACGTTATAACGTATAACGTTATATGGTATTACCTTATAACGTATAACGTTATGTGGTATTACGATAAATCATATTACGTTATGTAGTATTACATTTAATCTTATAACGTTATATACTATTAGCTTATAACGTATAACGTTATGTACTATTACGTTATAGCGCATAACGTTATATACCATTACGTTATAACGTATAACGTTATGTGGTATTACGATATAACGTATTACGTTATGTAGTATGACATTGTAACGTATAACGTTATACACTATCAGCTTATGACGTATTACATACATAACTATTATATAGTATTACGTTATAACGTATAACGTTATATAGCATTACGTTATAACATATAACGGTATGTGGTATTACGATAAAACATATTACGTTATGTAGTATTACATTATAACGTATAACGTTATATACTATTAGCTTATAACGTATAACGTTATGTACTATTACGTTATAGCGCATAACGTTATAT
>NW_025219985.1:1423614-1424665 GCF_014825855.1 Bombus pyrosoma | reverse complement strand
TAACGTTATACGTTATAACGTACTACTACATAACGTTATACGTAATAACGTGAAGCTACATAACGTTATACGTTATAGCGTAATACTACATAACGTTATACATTATATCGTAATGCTACATAACGTTATACGTTATATCGTAAAGCTACATAACGTTATGCGTTATATCGTAATGCTACATATCGTTATACGTTATAACTTAATACTACATAACGTCATATGTTATATCGTAATACTACATAACGTTATATGTAATATCGTAATACTACGTTACGATATACGTTATGACGTATTACCATATAACGTTATACGATATAACGTAATACTACATAACGTTATACATTATATCGTAATGCTACATAACGTTACACGTTATATCGTAAAGCCACATAACGTTATACGTTATATCGTAATGCTACATAACGATATACGGTCTAATATAAAGCTACATAAAGTTATGCGTTATATCGTAATGCTACATAACGTTATACGTTATAACGTAAAGCTACATAACGTTATACGTTATAGCGTAATACTACATAACGTTATACATTATATCGTAATGCTACATAACGTTATACGTTATATCGTAATGCCACATAACGTTATACGTTATATCGTAATGCTACATAACGTTATACGTTCTAATGTAATGCTACAAAACGTTATACGTTATAACGTAATACTACATAACGTTATACGTTCTAACGTAATGCTGCATAACGTTATACGTTATATCGTAATGCTACATAACGTTATACGCTATATCGTAATACTACATAACGTCATACGTTATATCGTAAAGCTACGTAACGGTATACGTTATAATGTATTACCATATAACGTTATACATTATAACGTAATACTACACAACGTTATACGTCATAACGTAATGCTACATATGGTTATACGTTATAACGTATTGCCATATAACGTTATACGTTATAACGTAGTACTACACAACGTTATACGTTACAACGTAATGCTACATAACGTTATACGTTATATCGTAATGCTACAGAACCTTATACGTTATAAGGTAATGATACAT
>NW_025219985.1:1422044-1423114 GCF_014825855.1 Bombus pyrosoma | reverse complement strand
GTAATATGATATAACGTATAACGTTTTGTAGTATTACTTCATAACGTATAACGTTACGTAGCATTACGATATAAGGTGTAACGTTATGTAGCATTACGATATAACGTATAAGGTTATGTAGTATTACTATATAACGTACAACATTATGTACTATTACGCTATATCGTGTAACGTTATATAGTATTACGATATAACGTATGACGTTATATGGTATTACGATGTCACGTATAACGTTATGCAGCACTACGATATAGCATATAACGATATGTAGTATTACGTTATAACGTATAACATTGTGTAATATTACGTTACAACGTATAACGCTATATAGTATTACGATATAACGTATAACGTAATGTAGCATTTCGATATAACGTATAACGCTATATAGTATTACGATATAACGTATAACGTAATGTAGCATTTCGATATAACGTATATCGTTATGCTGTATTAAGTTATACCATATAACGCTATGTGGTATTATGTTATTACATATGACCTTATATAGTATTACGATATAACGTAGAACGTTATGTAGCATTACGTTATAGCGAATAACGCTATGTGGCATTACGTTATAGCGTATAACGTTATGTAATATTACGTTACAACGTATAACGCTATATAGTATTACGATATAACGTATAACGTAATGTAGCATTTCGATATAACGTATAACGTTATGTAGTATTACGTTATAGCGAATAACGTTATGTAGCATTACGTTATAGCGTATAACGTTATGTAATATTACGTTACAACGTACTACGCTATATAGTATTACGATATAACGTATAACGTAATGTAGCAGTTCGATATAACGTATAACGTAATGTAACGTTTCGATATATCGTATAACGATATATAATATTACGATATTACGTATAACGTTATGTAGCATTATGATATAACGTATAAGGATATGTAGTGTTACGATATAGCGTATAACATTATGTACTATTACGTTATAGCGTATAACGTTATGCAGTATTACGTTATAACGCATAACGATATGTAGTATTACGTTATAGCGTATAACGTTATGAAGCATTATGATATAACGTATA
>NW_025219985.1:1418844-1421544 GCF_014825855.1 Bombus pyrosoma | reverse complement strand
TGTATAACGTTATATAGTGATACGTTATAACGTATAACGTTATGTTGTATTACGATATAACATATAACGTAATGTAGCATTACGTTATAACGTATAACGTTATATACTATTACGTTATAACGTATAACGTTATGTACTGTTACGATATAACGTATAACGTTATGTAGCATTACATTATAACGTATGACGTTATATAGTATTACGTTAAAAGGTATAACGTTATGTAGTTTTACGATATAACGTATAACGTTATGTAGCATTACGTTATAACGTATAACGTTATGTAGTATTACGATATAACATATAACGTTATGTAGCGTTACGTTATAACGTATAACGTTGTATGGTAATACGTTATAACGTAGAACGTCATGTAGCATTACGTTATCGTAATACGTTATAACGTAGAACGTCATGTAGCATTACGATATAACGTATAACGTTATGTAGTATTACGATATAACATATAACGTTATGTAGTATTATGATATAACATATAACGTAATGTAGCACTACGTAGAAACGTATAACGTTATATACTATTACGATATAATGTATAACGTTATGTACTGTTACGATATAACGTATAACGTTATGTAGCATTACATTATAACGTATAACGTTATATAGTATTACGTTAAAGGGTATAACGTTATGTAGTTTTACGATATAACGTATAACGTTATGTAGCATTACGTTATAACGTATAACGTTATGTAGTATTACGTTTTAACGTATAACGCTATGAAGCATTACGTTATAACGTATAACGTTATGTGGAATGACGTTATAACGTATGACGTTATGTAGTTTTACGTTATAACATATAGCGTTATGTAGCATTACGTTATAACGTATAACGTTATGTAGCATTACGTTAATACGTATAACGTTATATAATATTATGTTAAAACGTATAACGTTATGCAGCATTACGTAATAACGTACAACGTTATGTAGTATTACGATACAACGTTTAACGTTATATAGTATTACGTTATAAGGTATAACGTTATGCAGTATTACGATATAACATATAACGTTATGTAGCGTTACGTTATAACGTATAACGATATATGGTAATACGTTATAACGTATGACGTTATGTAGTATTACGATATAACGTATAACGTTATGTAGTATTACGATACAACATATAACGTTATGTAGCATTCCGTTATAACGCTTATCGTTATATGGAATTACGTTATAACGTATAACGTTATGTATTATTACTATATAACACATAACGTTATGTAGCATTACGTTATAACGTACAACGTTATGTAGTATTACGATACAACGTTTTACGTTATATAGTATTACGTTATAAGGTATAACGTTATGTAGCATTACGTTATAACGTATAACGTTCTGTCGTATTACGATATAACGTATAACGTTATATAGCAGTACGTTATTAGGTATAACGTTATATTCTATTACGTCATAACGTATAACGTTATAAACTATTACGTTCTAAGGTATAACGTTCTGTCGTATTACGATATAACGTATAACGTTATATACTGTTACGATATAACGTATAACGTTATATAGTAATACGTTATAACGTATAACGTTATGTAGTATTACGAATTAACATATAACGTTATGTAGCATTACGTTATAACGTATAACGTTATGTAGTATTACGATACAACGTTTAACGTTGTATAGTATTACGTTATAAGGTATAACGTTATATAGTACTACGTTATAACGTATAACGTTATGCAGTATTACGATATAACATATAACGTTATGTAGCGTTACGTTATAACGTATAACGTTGTATGGTAATACGTTATAACGTAGAACGTCATGTAGCATTACGATATAACGTATAACGTTATGTAGCAATACGTTATAACGTATAACGTTATGTAGTATTACGTTATTACGTATAACGTTATATACTATTACGTTTTAACGTATAAAGTTATGTACTGTTACGATATAACGTATAACGTTATGTAGCATTACATTATAACGTATAACGTTATATAGTATTACGTTATAAGATATAACATTATGTAGTTTTACGATATAACGTATAACGTTATGTAGCATTACGTTATAACGTATAACGTTATGTAGTATTACGTTTTAACGTATAACGCTATGTAGCATTACGTTATAACGTACAACGTTATATAGCATTACGTTATAACGTATAACGTCATATGGTATTACGCTATAACGTATAACGTTATGTGGTTCTACGATATAACACATAACGTAATGTAGCATTACGTTATAACGTATAACGTTGTACACTATTACGTTATAACGTATAACGTTATATACTGTTACGATATAACGTATAACGTTATGTAGTATTACGATATAACGTATAACGTTGTGTAGTATTACGATACAACATATAACGTTATGTAGTATTACGTTATAAGGTATAACGTTATGTAGCATTACGTTAATACGTATAACGTTATATAGTATTACGTTGAAACGTACAACGTTATGCAGCATTACGTTATAACGTACAACGTTATGTAGTATTACGATACAACGTTTAACGTTATGTAGCATTAGATTATAACGTATAACGTTATATAGTATTACGTTATAAGGTATAACGTTATGTAGTTTTACGATATAACGTATAACGTTATGTAGCATTACGTTAATACGTATAACGTTATATAGTATTACGTTAAAACGTATAACGTTATGCAG
>NW_025219985.1:1416903-1418344 GCF_014825855.1 Bombus pyrosoma | reverse complement strand
AACGTTATACCTTACAACGTAATAGTATAGAACGTTATACGTTATAACGTAATATTACATAACCTTATATGATATATCGTAATACTACATAACGTTATACGTTATAACGTAGTACTATATAACGTTATACGTTATAACGGAATACTACATATCGTTATATCTTATGTCGTAATACTACATAACGTTATACGTTATAACGCAATGCTACATATCGTTATACCTTATAACGTGATACCATGTAACGTTAAACGTTATATCGTAATGCTACATAACGTTATATGTTATATCGTTACAGTATATAACGTTATACGTTATAACGTAATAGTATATAACGTTATACGTTATAACGTAATGCTACATATCGTTATACCTTATAACGTAATACCATGTAACGTTAAACGTTATATCGTAATGCTATATAACGTTATACGTAATAACGTATTACCACATAACGTTATATGTTATAACGTAACGCTACATAACGTTATATATTATATCGTAATACTACATACCGTTATATGTTGTAACGTAATGCTACATTACGTTATATGTTATATCGTAATACTACATAACGTTATATGTTATATCGTAACAATATATAACGTTACACGTTATAACGTAATGCTACATAACGTTATACGTTACAACGTAATACTTCATCACGATATACGTTATAGCGTATTACCATATAACGTTATATGTTACAACGTAACGCTACATAACGTTATATGTTATATCGTAATACTACATAACGTTATACGTTATAACGCAATGCTACATAACGTTATACGTTATAACGTAATAGTATATAACATTATACGTTATAACGTAATAGTATATAACGTTATACGTAATAACGTAATGCTACATAACGTTGTACGTTATAACGTAATACTACATAACATTATACGTTATAACGTAATACTATATAACGTTATACGTAATAACGTAATGCTACATAACGTTATACCTTATAACGTAATACCATATAACGTTGCACGTTATAACGTAGTGCTACATAACGTTATATGTTATATCGTAATACTACATACCCTTATGCGTTATATCGTAACACTATATAACGTTATACGTTATATCGTAATAGTATATAACGCTATAAGTTGTAACGTAATTCCATGTAGCGTTAAACGTTATATCGTAATACTACATAACGTTATACGTTATAACGTATTACTATATAACGTTATATGTTATAACGTAACGCTACATAACGTTATATGTTATATCGTAATACTACATAACGTTATACGTTATATCGTAACAGTATATAACGCTATACGTTTTAACGTAATAGTATATAACGTTATACATCATAACGTAATGCTACATAACGTTATATGTTATATCGTAACAGTATATAACGTTATACGTTATAACGTAATTGTATATAACGTTATACGTTATGACGTAATGCTACATT
>NW_025219985.1:1414035-1416403 GCF_014825855.1 Bombus pyrosoma | reverse complement strand
GTCCAGGGTAGTTGCGGTTTTACACATTCTGTCTTAAATATTCAAATCAACGTATCTCCGCTCCTACTGAAGAGATGGTAATAATCCCACGCGCATTAAAGTCCTAATTTACTACCACATACAGAGCACAACATCCGGCCTGCACTATGTCAACTCTGGTCTAGGTCAAATCCAGCGTATTTGCAGTTTTGCATATTGAGGCTTGAATATTCATTTGAACGTATCTTCGCTACTTTTGGTGATATGTCAATAATTCGATGCGCGTTATACACCTCATATGCTGCCAATACAGAGCACGACATCCGGTTTGCGCTATGTCAGCTCTGGGGACTGCGAAATCCAGCGTAGTTGCACTTTTGTATATTCATGCTTCAATATTCAATTGATCGTGTATTTGCTGCGATACGAGATATGTCAATAATTTAGTGCGCGTGATACTTCACAAATGCTGCAAAAACACAGAGCACGACATCCGGTCTGCGCCATGACAACTTTGATCTACGTTAAATCCTGTGTATTTGCAGTTTTGCATATTCATGCTACAATGTTCAATTGATCATGTATCTGCTGCTATTATTGATATGTTGGCACTTCGATGCGCGTGATACTTCACAAATGCTACCAAACACACAGCACGGCATCCGGTTTGCGCTATGTCAACTCTGGCCTAGGTACAGACCAGTGTAATTGCTGTTTTGCATATTAATGCTTCAATATTCAATTGAACGTATCTCCACTGCAATTCGAGATATGTCTACAAATCTGTGCGCGTTATACTCCACATACGCTGCGAAATACCTGGAACGACATCCGGCTTCCGCTACGTCAACTCTGGTCTAGGTAGAGACGATCGTATTTCCAGTTTTGTATATTCAAGCCTGAATATTCTCTGAAAATATCTTCGCTGCTATTGGTGATATGTCGATAATTCGATGCGCGTTATACTTCACATTTGCTGCCAAATACTGGGCGCGACATCCGGTTTGCTCTACATCAACGTTGGTCTAGGTTAAGACCAGCGCATTTCCAGCTTTGCATATTCAGACTGCAATATTCAATTGAACGTTGCTCACCTGATATTCGTAATATGCCGGCATTTCGATGCGCGTTATACTCCACATATGCTGCGAAATAAGTGGAACGACATCCGGTTTGCGCTATGTCAACTCTGGTCTAGGTCAAGACCAGCGTATTTCCAGTTTTGCATATTCAAGTATGAATATTGAACTGAACGTATCTCCGCTGCTATTGGTGATATCTCGACAATTCAATGCGCGTTATTCGCCTGAAATGCTGCCAAATACAGAGCACGACATCAGGTTTGCGCTATATCAATTCTGGGCTCTGCAAAATTCTGCGTAGATACATTTTTGCATATTCATGCTTCAATATTGAATTGATTGTGTATTTTTTGCGATTCGAGATATGTCTAAAATTCGATGCGCGTTATACACCTCATATGCTGCCAAATACAGAGCACGACATTCGGCTTGCGCTACGACAAATCTGGGCAGTGCGAAATCCAGCGCAGTTGCAGCTTTGCATATTCAGGCTTGCATAATCCATTCAACGTATCTCCCATGCTACTGCTGATATGTTGACAATTCCATGCGCTTTATACTCCCCATATGATGCGAAATACGTGGAGCTACATCCGTTTTGCACTCTGTCAAATCTGACCAGTGAAGAATCCTGTGTATTTGCAGTATTGCACATTCGGTCTTCAATATTCATTTCAAAGTATCTCCGCAGCTATTGGCGATATGTGGATAACTTGCCGCGATTTACACTCCCGACTTGCTGCGAAATACGTGGACGACATCCGGTTTGCGCTATGTCAAATCTGGTCTAGGTCAAGACCAGCGTAGTTTCAGTTTTGCATATTCAATGATGAGTATTCATCTGAACATATCTCCGCTGCTATTGGTGATATGCCTATAATTCGATGCGCGTCATACTCCACATATGTTTCCCAATACGTGGTACGACATCCGGTATGCGCTATGTCAACTCTAGGCTCTGCAAAATTCTGCGTAGATGCACTTTTGCCTATTCATGCTTCAATATTCTATTGATTGTGTATTTGTTGCGATTCGAGATATGTCTATGCGCGTTATACACCCCATATGCTGCCAAATACAGAGCACGACATTCGGTTTGCGCTACGGAAAATCTGAGCATTGCGAAATCCAGCGTAATTGTACTTTTGTATATTCATGCTTCAATATTCAATTAACCGTGTATTTGCTGCGATACGACATATGTCGATAACTCGATGCGCGTGGTGCTTCACAAATGCTGCCAAACACAGAGCACGACATCCGGTTTGCGCTACGTCAACTCTGGTCAGGGTTAAGACCAGCGTATT
>NW_025219985.1:1411894-1413535 GCF_014825855.1 Bombus pyrosoma | reverse complement strand
AACGTATAACGTTATATGGTAATACGATATAACGTATAACGTTATGTAGCATTACGATTTAACGTATAACGATATCTACTATTACGCTATAAAGTATAACGTTATGTAGTATTACGTTATAACGTATAACGGTATGTAGTATTACATTATAACGTATAACGTTATGTAGAATTACATTATAACGTGTAACGTTATGTAGCATTACGATATAACGTATAACGATATGTGGTATTACGGTACAACGTACAACATTATATAGTATTACGATATAACGTATAACGTTATGTAGTATTACGTTACAACGTGTAACGTTATGTAGTATTACGTTATAACGTATAACGTTATGTACTATTATGTTATAACGCATAACGTTATGTACTATTATGTTATAACGTATAACGTTATGTAGAGTCACGTTATATCGTGTAACGATATGTAGTATTATGATATATCGTATAACGTTGTATGGTAATACGATATAACGTATAACGTTATATGGTAATACGATATAACGTATAACGTTATGTAGTATTACGAAATAACGTACAACGATATGTAGTATTACATTATAACGTATAACGTTATGTAGTATTACATTATAACGTGTAACGTTATGAAGTACTACGATATAACGTATAACGTTTAATGGTTATACGATATAACGTATGACGTTATGTAGCATAGCGATATAGCGTATAACGATATGTGGTATTAAGATATTACGAATAACGTAATGCACTATTACATTACAACGTATAACGCTATGTAGTATTTCCATATAACGTATGACTTCATATAGTATTACGATATAACGTATAACATTATGTAGTATTACGATATAACGTATAACGTTACACAGCATTACGATATAACGTATAACGTTATGTAGTATTACGATATAACGTATAACAATATATAGTGTTACATTATAACGTAAAACGTTATGAAGTATGACGATATAACGTATAACGTTTAATGGTAATACGATATCACGTATAACGTTTAATGGTAATACGATATAACGTATAACGTTATGTAGCATAGCGATATAGTGTATAACGATATGTGGTATTAAGATATTACGACTAACGTAATGTACTATTACATTATAACGTGTAACGCTAGGTAGTATTACCTTATAACGTATAACTTTTTATAGTATTACGATATAACATATAACGTTATGTAGCATTACGATATAACGTATAACGATATGTGGTATTACGGTATAACGTACAACATTATATAGTATTACGATATAACGTATAACGTTATGTAGTATTACGTTACAACGTGTAACGTTATGTAGTATTACGTTATAACGTATAACGTTATGTACTATTATGTTATAACGCATAACGTTATGTACTATTATGTTATAACGTATAACGTTATGTAGAGTCACGTTATATCGTGTAACGATATGTAGTATTACGATATATCGTATAACGTTATATGGTAATACGATATAACGTATAACGTTATATGGTAATACGATATAACGTATAACGTTATGTAGTATTACGAAATAACGTACAACGATATGTAGTATTACATTATAACGTATAACGTTATGTAGTATTACATTATAACGTGTAACGTTATGAAGTACTACGATATAACGTATAACGTTTAATGGTA
>NW_025219985.1:1410097-1411394 GCF_014825855.1 Bombus pyrosoma | reverse complement strand
AACGCAATGCTATATAACGTTATACGAAACAACGCAATAATACACAACGTTATACGTTATATTGTAATGCTACATAACGTTATACGATATAACGTAATACTACATAACGTTATACGTTATACCGTAATGCTATATAACGTTATACGTTATACCGTAATGCTATATAACGTTATACGTTATAACGTAATGCTATATAACGAATATACGTCATAACGCAATGCTATATAACCTTATACGTTATAACGTAATACTACATAAAGTTATACGTTATATTGTAATGCTACATAACGTTATACGTTATAACGTAATACTATATAACGTTATACGTTATACCGTAATACTAAATAACGTTATACGTTACAACTTAATACTGCATAACGTTATACGTTATATCGTAATGCTACATAACGTTATACGTTATAACGTAACACTACGTAACGTTATACGATTTAACGTAACATTATATAACGATGTAAGTCATAACGAAATGCTATATAACGTTATACGTTATAATGTAATACTACATTACGTCATACGATATATCGTAATGCTATATAACGTTATACGTTATATCATAATGCTACAAAACGTTATACGTTATACCGTGTTACTATATAACGTTATACGTTATAACGTTATACTACATGTCGTTATACGTTATAACGTAATGCGATATAACGTTACACGTCTTAACGCAATGCTATATAACGTTATACATTATAACGTAATGGCACATAAAGTTATACGTTATATTGTAATGGTACATAACGTTATACCTTATACCGTAATTCTGCATAACGTTATACGTTATAACGTAATACTACATAACGTTATACGATATATCGTAAAGCTACATAACGTTATAAGTTATAACGTAATACTATATAACGTTATACGTTAAAACGTAATGCTATATAACGTTATAAGTCATATGGTAATGCTACATAACGTTATACGTTATAACGTAATACTACATATCGTTATACGGTATACCGTAATGCTACATAACGTTATACGAAACAACGGAATAATACATAACGTTATACGTTATACCGTAATGCTATATAACGTTGTACGTTATATCATAATGCTACATATCGTTATACGTTATACCGTGTTACTATATAACGTTATACGTTATAACGTAATGCTATACAACGTTATACGTTATATCATAATGCTACGTAACGATATACATTATACCGTAATGCTACATAACGTTATACGTTATAACGTAATGCTACGTAACGTTATACGTTATAACGTTATACTACATATCGTTATACGTTATAACGTA
>NW_025219985.1:1408294-1409597 GCF_014825855.1 Bombus pyrosoma | reverse complement strand
GTATAACGTTATTCATCATTACGATATAACGTATAACGTTATATAGCATAACGTTATAACGTATAACGTTATGTAGCATTACGGTATAACGTATAACGTTATATGGTAATACGTTATGACGTATAAGGTTATGTAGTATTACGGTATAACGTATAACGTTATGTAGCATTACGGTATAACGTATAACGTTATATAGCATTACGATATAACGTATAACGTTATGTAGCTTAGCGGTATAACGTATAACGTTATGTAGCATTACGGTATAACGTATAACGTTATGTAGTATTACGATATAACGCATAACGTTATGTAGCATTAGGGTATAACGTATAACGTTATTCATCATTAAGATATAACGTATAGCTTTATATAGCATAACGTTATAACGTATAACGTTATGTAGCATTACGGTATAACGTATAACGTTATATGGTAATACGTTATGACGTATAAGGTTATGTAGTATTACGGTATAACGTATAACGTTATGTAGCATTACGTTGTAACGTATAACGTTATGTAGTTTTACGTTTTAACGTATAACGATATATGGTAATACGTTATAACGTATAACGTTATGTAGCATTGCGGTATAATGTATAACGTTATGTAGCATTACGGTATAACGTATAACGTTATGTAGCATTACGATATAACGTATAACGTTATATAGCATGACGTTATAACGCATAACGTTATGTAGCATTACAATATAAGGTATTACGTTATATACTAATACGCTATGACATATATCGTTATGTAGTATTACGATGAAACGTATAACGTTATGTAGTTTTACGATGTAACGTATAACGTTATGTAGCATTACGGTATAACGTATAACGTTATGTAGCATTACGTTGTAACGTATAACGTTATGTAGTTTTACGTTATAACGTATAACGATATATGGTAGTACGTTATAACGTATAACGTTATATAGCATTACGGTATAACATATAACGTTATGTAGCATTACGTTGTAACGTATAACGTTATGTAGTTTTACGTTATAACGTATAACGATATATGGTAGAACGTTATAACGTATAACGTTATATAGCATTACGGTATAACGTTTAACGTTGTGTAGCATTACGATATAACGTATAACGTTATATAGCATAACGTTATAACGTATAACGTTATATGGTAACACGTTATGACGTATAAGGTGATGCAGTATTACAGTATAACGTATAACGTTATGTAGCATTACGTTATAACGGTTAACGTTATGTAGTGTTACGCTATAACGTATAACGGTATATGGTAATACGATATAACGTATAACGTTATG
>NW_025219985.1:1406628-1407794 GCF_014825855.1 Bombus pyrosoma | reverse complement strand
TTCGTTGTAACGTTATACTACATAACGTTATGCGTTATAAGGTAATACTACATATCGTTATACATTATAACATATTACCTTATAAGGTTATACGTTTTATCGTAATCCTATTTAACGTTATACGTTATAGCGTATTACTACATAACGTTATACGTCATATCGTAATACTATATAACGTTATATGTTAAATCATAATACTATACAACGTTATACCCTATACCGTAATACCATATAACGTTATGCGTTACATCATAATACTATATAACGTTATACGTTATATCGTAATAGTATATAACGTTATACACTATAACGTAATACCACATAACGTTAAACGTTATATCGTAATACTACATATCGCCATGCGTTATATCGTAATACTACATATCGTCATACGCTATATCGTAATACTACATATCGTTGTACGTTATATCGTAATAAAATATAGCGTTATACGTTATAGCGTAGTACCTTATAACGTTCTACGTAATATCGTAATACTATATAACGTTATACGTTATAATGTCATACTACATAACGTTATACGTCATATCGTAATACTATATAACGTTATATGTTATAATCTAATACTACATAACGTTATACGTCATATCGTAATACTACATAACGTTATACGTTATAACGTAATACTACATGACGTTATACGTTATATCGTAATACTACATATCGTTATACGGTATAGCGTTGTACCTTATAACGTTCTACTTGATATCGTAATACTGTATAACGTTATACGTTATAATGTCATACTACATAACGTTATACGTCATATCGTAATACTATATAACGTTGTACGTTATAATCTAATACTACGTAACGTTATACGTCATATCGTAATACTACATAACGTTATACGTTATAACGTACTACTACATGACGTTATACGTTATATCGTAATACTACATAACGTTATACGTTATAACGTAATACTACATGACGTTATACGTTGTATCGTAATACTACATATCGTTATACGGTATAGCCTAGTACCTTATAACGTTCTACTTGATATCGTAATACTATATAACGTTATACGTTATAATGTCATACTACATAACGTTATACGTCATATCGTAATACTATATAACGTTATACGTTATAATGGTATACTACATAACGTTATACGTTATAACGTAATACTATATAAA
>NW_025219985.1:1404959-1406128 GCF_014825855.1 Bombus pyrosoma | reverse complement strand
CTCGAGCAATATACGTTCGTTTCGAGCCCACTCGCGATCTCGACCGCGAAATTCGAAAAATCGACAGGCAAAACCAGAGACGAAAGCATGCTCTACCCGTGCCAGTTTCAGCGTCGATTTTTCAAATTATATTTCCAGAAACAGGTTGGTCACACGAAAACGCGCCTACCCGACCAGAGACTGTGCCAACCTGCCCGGCTCTACCGGGCTTATATATTATTATAATTAACAGACATTACTTATAATTAACAGACATTACTTATAATAAACAGACGTACCAAAAAGTATACTACCTATCCTACCTAGCGCTATATTTAAAAATGGCAAAACAGGCACACCAACACACTCGCTCCACGGTTCTCACACAAACGCCCGGACGCAAATGTCCTACACTAGAGAGGACGTCCCGTGACGCCTCCGACACCCGAACTTAACACACAGCATGCACACTCTAAGGTACGTACCATTTTTCTGAATTCGACTGACGAAGGCTAGCGACTGTTGCGTAAAACGCGATAAAAGTTAATCTCAATTTTAATTACAAATATTCATAATTCAGAGAGTGTGTTTATTTTTCGCAGAAATTGTAGATGGTACGAAATGTGGTACCATTTATTATAATTTAACAATAAAATTAATGACACTAATATCTCTGATTCCCTGTATTCGATAACGAATCTTTGTTTTTACAGGTTGTGATTGAAATGATACTTGTTTGAATTTATTTTTTATTATTTAGATTTATAGTAAATGGAATAAATACTAAACGATGCAATTCCACAGCCTAACCACACACTATGTGGAAAGTACGTCGTGCACGATACGCTAACTCATCGTCAGTCGTTTACAAATTATTATAAAATCAATGGTCATCGTACTCATTGCCTTTCTCTCACCCAAGTAGCACCTGAGCATGTGAGTGAGATCCTGGCATTGAATATGGAAGGGGTTATAACTGAAAATCCTAACTAAAAAACGTATTAGTGCATTTAATTTGTATCTAACGGACTAATCTTTCTTCATTTTACATTTTCGAACTTTATCTCTATTACTATCACTGTATAGTCTAGGTTATTAATTTTATAATTTACCGAAATACTAATATTGAATTTATTTATATATGCTGAAAACAGCATAAATAAGATCAATGCAATATAATGATTCATTCA
>NW_025219985.1:1403094-1404459 GCF_014825855.1 Bombus pyrosoma | reverse complement strand
GAATTTCTTAATGGTAATTCTTGCAGCCATCGCTGCTTTTCTGTATCTGGTTTTCCTGCGGCACTTGTGCTTGGAGTTATTTTACGCTTTTTGTTGTTTTTTGGTATCATCCAGTTTTCATCCTGATAATGTTTTTCATTATCTTGACTGTACTCCTCCTGTTTTCGCTGCTCCTTCATTTCTTCTATGTCCATACTTTCATTAATGTTAACTTGTTGTTGTTGCTTTAGGGCTGGTAAATCTACCGACCTACTTATATAATATCTTTCACCTTTTGTTGCAATTTTAATTGCTGGTATCTGGTGCTGCATTGTTAGGCTTCTCATCACTATTACTAATCGCTAATTTTACTTAGCACTAAGGAAATTCACAGATCACTACCCCGGAGCACACGTCTGTTTACTTCGGTTGCCCGGGCAGAACTGACGCTATAACGTAATGCTACATAACGTTATACGTTATAACGTAATGCTACGTAACGTTATACGTTACAAAGTAATGCTACATATCGTTATACGTTATAACGTAATACTATATAACGTTATACGTTATAACGTAATGTTACATAACGTTATACGTTATAACGTAATGCTACATAACGTTATACGTTATAACATATATCTACATAGCGTTATACGATATAACGTAATGCTACATAACGTTATACGGTACACCCTTATGCCATATAACGTTATACGTTATATCGTAATACTACATATCGCTATATGTTATAACGTAATGCTACGTAACGTTATAC
The DNA here is from genome assembly GCF_014825855.1 of Bombus pyrosoma. NCBI lineage: Eukaryota > Metazoa > Arthropoda > Insecta > Hymenoptera > Apidae > Bombus > Bombus pyrosoma. The sequence goes on along the minus strand of NW_025219985.1, from coordinate 1,403,702 downwards.
GTTATAACGTAATGCTACATAACGTAATACGTTATAACGTAATGCTACATAATGTTATACGTTATAACGTAATGCTACATAACGTAATACGTTATAATGTAATGCTACATAACGTTATACGTTATAACATATATCTACGTAGCGTTATACGTTATAACGTAATGCTACATAACGTTATACGTTGTAACATATAAGTACATAGCGCTATACGTTGTAACGTAATGCTACATAACGTTATACGTTATAATATATATCTGCTTAACGTTATACGTTATAGCGTAATGCTACATAACGTTATACGTTATATCGTAATACTGCATATCGCTATATGTTATAACGTAATGCTACATAACGTTATACGTTACTTCCTAATACCATATAACGTTATACGTTATAACGTAATACCATGTAACGTTATACGCTATAACGTAATACCATATAACGTTATACGTTATATCGCAATATTGCAAAACGTTATACGTTATAACGTAATGCTACATAACGTTATACGTTATAACATATATCTACATAACGTTATACGTTATAACGTAATGCTACGTAACGTTATACGTTATAAAGTAATGTTACATAACGTTATACGTTATAAC
>NW_025219985.1:1401419-1402594 GCF_014825855.1 Bombus pyrosoma | reverse complement strand
ATATTGCAGACCGAATGTGCAAAAGTGCAAATACGCTAGGTCTGGCATTGCCCAGAGTTGACGTAGCGCAAACCGGATGTCGCGCTCCGTATTAGGCAGCATATGGGGAGTACAACGCGCATCGAAATGCCGAGATATGACCAATAACAGCTGAGAAACTTGCAATTTAATATTCAAGCTTAAATATGCAAAACTGGAAATACGCTGGTCTTGACCTAGACCAGAGTTAACAGAGTGAAAACCGGATGTCGTGCTCTGTATTTGGCAGCCTATGTGGTGTATAGCGCGCTCAGAATTGTAGACATATCTCGGATAGCAGCGGATATACGTTCTATTGAATATTGAAGACTGAACTTGCAGAATTGCAAATACTCTGGTTTTGACCTAGTCCAGATTTGACATATCTCAAGCCGGATGTCGTGCTCTATATTTGTCAGAATATGTGGTGTATAACAAGCATCGCATTACCAATTACACCAATAGCAGCGGAAATACCTTCAGATGAATATTCATGCTTGAATATGCAAAAACCTGGAAATACGCTGAACTTAACCCAGACCAGAGTTGACGTAGCGCAAAGCGGATGCCGTGGTCTGTATTTGGCGACAAATGTACCCTAGAATGCTCACTGTATTGCCGACATATCACCAATAGCAGCGGAGGTACGTTCAAATGAATATGCAAGATTGAATATGCAAAACTGGAAATATGCTATCCTTGACCTAGACCAGAGTTGACGTAGCGCAAAATGAATTTCGTGCTCTATATTTGGCGGCAAATGTGTCCGATAAAGCGCATCATATTATCGACATATTACCAATAGGAGCGGAGATTCCTGCAATAGAATATTCAAGCCTGAATAAGCAAAAAAGTGATTACATTGGATTTGACCGGACTCAGAGATGTCATAGCGTAAACAGCAGGATATGCGCTGTATTTGGCAGCATACGTGGAGTATAAGGCACATCGAATTATCAACGCGTCAACAAGAGCAGCGGAGAAACGTTCAAATGAATATTCATGCTTGAATATGCGAAAGTGCAGATACTGCGGGATTTGACCTAGATAAGGCTTGACATAGCGCAAACCGAATGTCGTGCTCTCTATTTGGAAGCATTTGTGAAGTATCATGCGCACCAAATTATCGACATGTCAGATATAGAAACGGAGACACT
>NW_025219985.1:1399734-1400919 GCF_014825855.1 Bombus pyrosoma | reverse complement strand
GTTATACGTTATAACGTAATAGTATATAACGTTATCCGTTATAACGTAATGCTACATTACGTTATATGTTATATCGTAATACTACATAACGTTATACGTTATAACGTATCACTATATAACGTTATACGTTATATCGTAACAGTATATAACGTTATACGTTATAACGTAATGCTACATAACGTTATACGTTATATCGTAACAGCATATAACGTTATACGTTATAACGTAATGCTACATAACGTTATACGTTGAATCGTAATGCTACATAACGTTATACGTTATAACGAAATACCATATAACGTTATACGTTATAACGTGTTACCATATAACGTTATACGTTATATCGTAATACTACATAACGTTATACGTCATATCGTAACATAATATAACGTTATACGTTATAACGTAATAGTATATAACGTTACACATTTTAACGTAATGCTACATAACTTTATACGTTATAACGTAATGCTACATAACGTTATACGTTATATCGTAATACTACATAACGTTATACGTTATAACGTAATGCTACATAACGTTATACCTTATAACGTAACATAATATAACGTTATACGTTATAACGTATTACTACTTAACGTTATACGTTATATCGTAACGGTATATAACGTTATACGTTATAACGTAATGCTACATAACGTTATACGTTATATCGTAAAACTACATAACGTTATACCTTAGAACGTAATACTATATAACGTTATACGTTATAACGTAATGCTACATAACGTTATACCTTATAACGAAACATAATATAACGTTATACGTTATAACGTATTACTACATAACGTTATACGTTACATCGTAACGGTATATAACGTTATACGTTATATCGTAATACTACATAACGTTATACGTTATAACGTAATGCTACATAACGTTATACCTTATAACGAAACATAATATAACGTTATACGTTATAACGTATTACTACATAACGTTATACGTTATATCGTAACGGTATATAACGTTATACGTTATAACGTAATGCTACATAACGTTATACATTATATCGTAAAACTACATAACGTTATACCTTAGAACGTAATACTATATAACGTTATACGTTATAACGTAATGCTACATATCGTTATACGTTATAACGTAATGCTACGTAACGTTATACGTTATAACGTAATACCACATCACGTTATACGTTATAGG
>NW_025219985.1:1398046-1399234 GCF_014825855.1 Bombus pyrosoma | reverse complement strand
GGTAGTACGTTATAACGTATAACGTTCAGTAGTAGTTCGTTACAACGTATATCGTTATATAGCATTACGTTATAACGTATATCGTTTTATAGTAATACGTTATAGCGAACAACGTTATGTAGTATTACGTTACATCGTACAACGTAATGTAGTATTTCATTAAAATGTATAACATTATGTATTATTACGTTATAACGTATATCGTTATATAGTAGTACGTTATAACGAACAACGTTCAGTAGTATTACGTTATAACGTATAATGTTATGTATTATTACGTTATAACGTACATCGCTATATGGTAATACGTTATAACGTACATCGTTATATGAAAGATACGTTATAACGTGAAATGTTATGTAGAATTACGTTATAACGTATAACATTTTGTATTATTACGTTATAACGCATATCGTTATATAGTAATGCGTTATAACGAATAACGTTATGTAGTATTACGTTACATCGTATAACGTTATGTAGTATTACGTTATAACGTACGACGTGATGTAGTATTACTTTATAACGTATATCGTTATATAGTAGTACGTTATAACGAACAACGTTCAGTAGTATTACGTTATAACGTATAACGTTATGTATTATTACGTTATCACGTACATCGCTATATGGTAATACGTTATAACGTATATCGTTATATGAAAGATACGTTATAACGTGAAATGTTATGTAGAATTACGTTATAACGTATAACATTATGTATTATTACGTTATAACGTATATCATTATATAGTAATGCGTTATAACGAATAACGTTATGTAGTATTACGTTACATCGTATATCGTTATATAGTAATACGTTACTACGCATAACGTTATATAGCATTACGTTATAACGTATATCGTTATATAGTAATACGTTATATCGAACAACGTTATGTAGTATTACGTTACATCGTACAACGTTATGTAGTATTTCATTAAAATGTATAACATTATGTATTATTACGTTATAACGTATATCGTTATATAGTAGTACGTTATAACGAACAACGTTCAGTTGTATTACGTTATAACGTATAACGTTCAGTAGTAGTTCCTTACAACGTACATCGTTATATAGTAGTACGTTATGATGCATAACGTTCAGTAGTATTTCGTTATAACGTATAACATTATTTATTATTACGTTATAACGTATATCGTTATATAGTAGTACGTTATAAC
>NW_025219985.1:1395366-1397546 GCF_014825855.1 Bombus pyrosoma | reverse complement strand
CGTTATATAGTATCACGTTATAACGTATAACGTTATATACCATTACGTTATAACGTATAACGTTACGTGGTATTACGATATAACGTATTACGTTATGTAGTATTACATTATAACGTATAACGTTATATACTATTAGCTTATAACGTATAACGTTATGTACTATTACGTTATAGCGCATAACGTTATATACCATTACGTTATAACGTATAACGTTATGTGGTATTACGATATAACTTATTACGTTATGTAGTATTACATTATAATTTTTAACGTTATGTACTATTAGCTTATAACGTATAACGTTATATAGTATCACGTTATAACGTATAACGATATGTACCTTTGCGTTATAACGTATAACGTTATGTGGTATTACGATGTAACGTATTGCGTTATATAGTATTACAGTGTAACGTATAACGTTATATACTATTAGCTTACAACGTATAACGCTATGTACTTTTACGTTATAACGTATAACGTTATATAGCATTACGTTATAACGTGTAACGGTATGTGGTGTTACGATATAACTTATTACGTTATGTAGTATTACATCATAACGTATAACGTTATATACTATTAGCTTACAACGTATAACGCTATGTACTATTACGTTATAACGTATGACGTTATATAGCATTACGTTATAACGTATAACGGTATGTGGTATTACGATATAACTTATTACGTTACGTAGTATTACATTATAACGTAGAACGTTATATACTATTAGCTTATAACGTATAACGTTATATAGTATTACGTTATAATGTATATCGTTATATAGCATTACGTTATATCGTATAACGTTATGTGGTATTACGATATAACGTTTTACGTTATGTAGTATTACATTATAACGTATAACGTTATATACTATTAGCTTATAACGTATAACGTTATGTAGTATTACGTTATAGCGTATAACGTTATATAGCATTACATTATAACGTATAACGGTATGTGGTATTACGATATAGCGTATAACAGTATGTGGTATTGCGATATAACGTATTACGTTATGTAGTATGACATTGTAATGTATAACGTTATATACTATTAGCTTATGACGTATACCGTTATGTGGTATTACGATATAACATATTACGATATCTAGTATTACATTATATCTTATAACGTTATATACTATTAGCTCATAACGTATAACGTTATATAGTATCACGTTATAACGTATAACGTTATATACAATTACGTTATATCGTATAACGTTATGTGGTATTACGATATAACGTATTACGTTATGTAGTATTACATTATAACGTATAAGGTTATGTGGTACTACGATATAACGTATTACGTTATGTAGTATTACATTATATCTAATAACGTTATATACTACTAGCTTATAACGTATAACGTTATATAGTGTTACGTTATAACGTATAACGTTATATAGCATTACGTTATAACGTATAACGTTATGTGGTATTACGATATAACGTATTACGTTATGTAGTATTACATTATATCTTATATCGTTATATCCTATTAGCTTATAACGTATAACGTTATATAGTATTACGTTATAACGTATAACGTTATATAGCATTACATTATAACGTATAACGGTATGTGGTATTACGATATAACGTATTACGTTATGTCGTATTACATTATAACGTGTAACGTTATATACTATTATCTTATAACGTATAACGTTATGTAGTATTACGTTATAGCGTATAACGTTACATAGCATTACATTATAACGTAAAACGGTATGTGGTATTACGCTATAACGTATTACGTTATGTAGTATGACATTGTAACGTATAACGTTATATACTATTAGCTTATGACGTATAACATACATAACTATTATATAGTATTACGTTATAACGTATAACGTTATATGGCATTACTTTATAACGTATAACGTTATGTGGTATTACGATATAACATATTACGTTATGTAGTATTACATTATATCTTATAACGTGATATACTATTAGCTTATAACGTATAACGTTATGTACTATTACGTTATAACGTATAACGTTATATAGCATTACACTATAACGTATATCGGTATGTGGTATTACGATATAACTTATTACGTTATGTAGTACTACATTATAATTTATAACGTTATATACTATTAGCTTATAACGTATAACCTTATAAAGTATTACGTTATAACGTATATCGTTATATAG
>NW_025219985.1:1393275-1394866 GCF_014825855.1 Bombus pyrosoma | reverse complement strand
TAACGATATACGTTATAATGTAATGCTACATAACGTTATACGTTATAACGTGATACTATATAACGTTATACGTTATAAGCTAATAGTATATAACGTTATACGTTATAATGTAATACTACATAACGTAATACGTTATATCGTAATACCACATAACGTTATACGTTATAACGTAATGGTATATAACGTTATACGTTATAACTTGATACTATATAACGTTATACGTTATAAGCTAGTAGTATATAACGTTATAAGATATAATGTAATACTACATAACGTAATACGTTATATCGTAAAACCACATAACGTTATACGTTATAAGGTAATGCTATATAACGTTATACGTTATAACGTAATACTATATAATAGTTATGTATGTTATACGTCATAAGCTAATAGTATATAACGTTATACGTTATAACGTGATACTATATAACGTTATACGTTATAAGCTAATAGTATATAACGTTATAATAAATAATGTAATACCACATAACGTTATACGTTATAATGTAATACTACATAACGTAATACGTTATATCGTAATACCACATAACGTTATACGTTTTAACGTAATGGTATATAACGTTATACGTTATAACGTGATATTATATAACGTTAAACGTTATAAGCTATTAGTATATAACGCTATAAGATACAATGTAATACTACATAACGTAATATGTTATACCGTAATACCACATAACGTTATACGTTATAAGGTAATGCTATATAACGTTATACGTTATAACGTAATACTATGTAATAGTTATGTATGTTTTACGTCATAAGCTAATATTAAATAACGTTATACGTTACAATGTCATACAACATAACGTAATACGTTATATCGTAATACCACATAACGTTATACGTTATAACGTAATGCTATATAACGTTATACTTTATAACGTAACACTATATAACGTTATACGTTATAAGCTAGTAGTATATAACGTTATAAGATATAATGTAATACTACATAACGTAATACTTTATATCATAATACCACATAACGATATACGTTATAATGTAATGCTACATAACGTTATACGTTATAACGTGATACTATATAACGTTATACGTTATAACCTAATAGTATATAACGTTATAAGATACAATGTCATACAACATAACGTAATACGTTATATCGTAATACCACATAACGTTATACGTTATAACGTAACACTATATAACGTTATACGTTATAAGCTAGTAGTATATAACGTTATAAGATATAATGTAATACTACATAACGTAATACTTTATATCATAATTCCACATAACGATATACGTTATAATGTAATGCTACATAACGTTATACGTTATAACGTGATACTATATAACGTTATACGTTATAACCTAATAGTATATAACGTTATAAGATACAATGTAATACTACATAACGTAATACGTTATATCGTAATACCACATAACGTTATACGTTATAACGTAATGGTATATAACGTTATACGTTATAACGTGATACTATATAACGTAATACGTTATAAGCTAATAGTATATAACGTTATAAGAAATAATGTAATACCACATAACGTTATACGTTATAACGTAATGCTATATAACGTTATAC
>NW_025219985.1:1391381-1392775 GCF_014825855.1 Bombus pyrosoma | reverse complement strand
TATAACGTTATGTAGTATTACGTTATAACGTATAACGTTATGCAGTGTTACGTTAAAATGTATAACGATATATAGTATTACGATATAACGTATAACGTTATATGGTACTACTACATAACGTATAACGATATGTAGTATTACGATATAACGTATAACGTTATGTAGTACTACGTAACAACGTATAACGCTATATAGTATTCCGATATAATGTATAACGTTATGTAGTATTACATTATAACGTATAACGTTATATGGTATTACGATATGACGTATAACGTTATAAGGTACTACGCTATAACATCTAACGATATGTAGTATTACGTTAAAACGAATAACGTTATGTAGAATTCCGTTATAACGTATAACGTTATATAGTACTACGATATGACGTATAACGGTATGTAGCATTACGATATAACGTATAACGTTATGTAGTATTACATTATAACGTAAAACGTTATATAGTATTACGATATAACGTATAACGTTATGTAGCATTACGTTATAGCGTATAACGTTATGTAGTATTACGTTATAAGATATAACGTTATGTAGCATTACGTTATAGAGAATAACGTTATGCAGCATTAAGATATGACGAATAACGTTGAGTAGCATTATGATATAACGTATAACGTTATGTAGTATACGATATAACGTACAACGTTATGTAGCATTACGTTATAGCGTAAAACGTTATGTAGCATTACGCTATAGCGTATAACGTTATGTAGCATTACGATGGAGCGTATAACGTTATGTAGCATTACGTTGTAGAGTATAACGTTATGTATTACTACGATATGACGAATCACGTTGAGTAGCATTACGATATAACGTATAACGTTATAAGGTATTACGTTATAACGTATAACGTTATATATTACTACGACATAACGTGCAACAATGTGTAGTATTATGATATAGCGTATGGCGATATGTAGTATTACGGTATAACGTATAACGATATGTAGTATTACGATATAACGTATAACGTTATGTAGTATTATGTTACAACATATAACGTTATATAGTATTACGATATAACTTACAACGTTATGTAGTATTACGTTATAACGTATAACGTTATGTAGTGTTACGCTATAACGTATGACGACATGTAGTATTACGATATAACGTATAACGTTATGTAGTATTACGATATAACGTATAACGTTTTGTAGTACTACGTTACAACGTATAACGCTATATAGTATTCCGATATAATGTATAACGTTATGTAGTATTACATTATAACGTATAACGTTATATAGTATTACGATATGACGTATAACGTTATAAGGTATTACGCTATAACATATAACGATATGTAGCATTACGTTATAGAGAATAACGTTATGTAGCATTACGCTATAACGAATCACTTTATGTAG
>NW_025219985.1:1389881-1390881 GCF_014825855.1 Bombus pyrosoma | reverse complement strand
ATAGTATTACGTTATGACGTGTAACGTTGTGCAGTATTATGATATAACGTATAACGTTATATGTTACGACGATATAGCATATAACGTTATACGGTATTACGATATAACATATAACGCTGTATAGTACTACGTTATGACGTATAACGTTGAACAGTACTACGTTATCACTTATAACGATGTGTAGTATTCTGAAATAACGATTAACGTTACATGGTATTACGTTATAACGTATAACCTTATGCAGTACTACGATATAACGTATAACGTTATATAGTACTACGTTATGACTATAACGTTATATAGTATTACGTTATGACGTATAACGTTGTGCAGTATTATGATATAACGTATAACGTTATATGATATTACGATATAACATATAACGCTATATAGTACTACGTTATGACGTATAACGTTGTATAGTATTACGTTGTAACGTATAACGATATGTAGTATTACGTTATAACGTATAACGACATATAGTACTACGTTATGACGTAAAACGATGTGTAGTATTATGATATAACGTATAACGTTATATGTTACTACGATATAGCGTATAACGTTATACGGTATTACGATATAACGTATAACGTTATATAGTACTACGTTATGACGTATAACGTCGCGTAGTATTATGATATAACGTATAACGTTACATGGTGTTACGTTATAACGTATAACCTTATACAGTACTACGATATAACGTAATACGTTATGTAGTACTACGTTATGACGCATAACGTTACATAGTATTACGTTATAGCGTATAAAGTTATATGGTATTACGATATAACATATGACGTTATATGTTACTACCATATAGCGTATAACGTTATACGGTATTACGATATAACATATAACGCTACATATTATTACGTTATGACGTATAACGTTCCGTAGTATGATGATATAACGTATAACGTTATATAGTACTACGTTCTGACGCATAACGTTGTATAGTATTACGTTATGACGTATAACGATGTGTAGTATTATG
>NW_025219985.1:1387377-1389381 GCF_014825855.1 Bombus pyrosoma | reverse complement strand
TACATATCGTTATACCTTATAACGTAATACCATGTAACGTTATACATTATACCGTAATACTATATAACGTTAAACGTTATATCATAATACTACATAACGTTATATGTTATAACGTATTACCATATAACGTTATAAGTTATATCGTAACGCTACATAACGTTATATGTTATATTAATACTACATAACGTTATACGTTATAACGTAATACTATATAACGTTATACGTTATATCGTAAGAGTATGTAACGTTATACGTTATAACGTAATGCCACATATCGTTATACGTTATAACGCAATACTACATCACGATATACGTTATAACCTAATACTATATAACGTTACACGTTATAACGTAATTCCATATAACGCAAAACGTTATAACGTAATTCCATATAACGTTATACCTTAGAACGTAATACTATATAACGTTAAACGTTGTATCATAATACTACATAACGTTATACGTTATATCGTAACAGTATATAACGTTATACGTTGTAACGTAATAGTATATAACGTTATACATTATAACGTAATGCTACATAACGTTATTCGTTTTATCGTATTACTTCATAACGTGATACCTTATAACGTAATAGTATATAACGTTATACGTTATAACGTAATACTATATAACGTTACACGTTATAACGTAATACTACATAACTTTATACGTTATATCTTAACAGTATATAACGTTATACTTTATAACGTAATACTACATAACGTTATACGTTATAACGTAATGCTACATAACGTTATACGTTATAACGTAGTACTATATAACGTCATACGTTATATCGTAACAGTATATATCGTTATACGTTACAACGTAACAGTATATAACGTTATACGTTATAGCGTAATGCTACATAACGTTATACGTTATATCGTAATACTACATAACGTTATATGTTATAACGTATTACCATATAACGATATACGTTATAACGTAATGCTACATAACGTTATATATTATGTCATAATACTACATAACGTTATACGTTATGTCGTAATACTCCATAGCGTCATACGTTATAGCGTAGTACTATATAACGTTATACGTTATATCGTAACAGTATATAACGTTATACGTTATAACGTAATGCTACATAACGTTATACGTTATAACGTATTAGCATATAACGTTATACTTTATAACGTAATACTACATAACGTTATACGTTATAACGTAATGCTACATAACGTTATACCTTACAACGTAATACTATATAACGTTATACGGTATAACATAATGCTACATAACGTTATATGCTATATCGTAATACTATATATCGTTATACGTTATAACGTAACAGTATATAACGTTATACGTTATAGCGTAATGCTACATAACGTTATACGTTATATCGTAATACTACATAACGTTATACGTTATAACGTATTACCATATAACGTTATACGTTATAACGTAATGCTACATAACGTTATATATTATGTCATAATACTACATAACGTTATACTTTATATCGTAACAGTATATAACGTTATACGTTACAACGTAATTCCATATAACGTTAAGCGTTATAACGTAATGCAACATAACGTTATACGTTATATCGTATTACTACATAACGTTATACGTTATAACGTAATACTATATAACGTTATACGGTATAACGTATTACCATATAACGTTATACGTTATAACGTAATGCTACATAACGTTATATCTTATATCGTAATACTACATAACGTTATACGTTATATCGTAACACTCCATAACGTTATACGTTAAAACGTAGTACTATATAACGTTATACGTTATATCGTAACAGTATATAACGTTATACGTTATTACGTAATGCTACATAACGTTATACGTTACAACGTAATACTACATCACGTTATACATTATAACGTAATACTACATAACGTTATACGTTATAACGTAATTCCATATAACGTTAAACGCTATAACGTAATGCTACATAACGTTATACGTTATATCGTAATGCTACATAACGTTATACATTATAACGTA
>NW_025219985.1:1385468-1386877 GCF_014825855.1 Bombus pyrosoma | reverse complement strand
CATTACGGTATAACGTATAACGATATATAGCATAACGGTATAACGCATAACGTTATGTAGCATTACGAAATAACGTATAACGTTATATGGTGATACGTTATAACGTATAGCGTTATGTAGTATTACGGTATTACGTATAACGTTATATAGCATTACGTTATAACGTATACCGTTATGTAGTGTTACCTTATAACGTATAACGGTGTATGGTAATACGTTATAACGTATAACGTTATATAGTATTACGATGCAACCTATAACGTTATGTAGCATTACGGTATAACGTAATACGTTATGTAGCATTACGATATAACGTATAACGTTATATTGCATTACGTTATAACGTATAACGTTATATGGTAATACGTTATGACGTATAACGTTGTGTAGTATTGCGGTATAACGTATAACGTTATGTAGCATTACGGTATAACGTATAACGTTATATAGCCTTACGTTATAACGTATAACGTTATAATTTAATACGTTATGACGAATAACGTTATGTAGTATTACGGTATAACGTATAACGCTATCTGGTAATACGTTATGACGTATAACGTTATGTAGTATTACGGTATAACGTATAACGTTATGTAGCATTACGTTATAACGTATACCGTTATGTAGTGTTACCTTATAACGAATAACGGTGTATGGTAATACGTTATACCGTATAACGTTATATAGTATTACGATGCAACGTATAACGTTATGTAGCATTACGGTATAACGTATAACGATATATAGCATAACGTTATAACGTATAACGTTATGTAGCATTACGAAATAACGTATAACGTTATATGGTGATACGTTATGACGTATAGCGTTATGTAGTATTACGGTATTACGTATAACGTTATATAGCATTACGTTATAACCTATAACGTTATGTAGTGTTACGTTATAACGTATACCGATATATGGTAATACGTTATAAAGTATAACGATATGTAGTGTTACGATATTACGTATAACGTTATGTAGCATTACGTTATAACGTATAACGTTATGTAGCGTTACGTTACAACGTATACCGATATATGGTAATACGTTATAAAGTATAACGTTATGCAGTATTACGATATAACGTATAACGTTATGTACCATTACGTTATAACTTATATCGTTATGTAGTATTACGATGAAACGTATAACGTTATATGGTAATACGTTATGACGTATAACGTTATGTAGTATTACGGTGTAACGTATAACGATATATAGCATTACGTTATAACGTATATCGTTATGTAGTATTACGATGAAACGTATAACGTTATATAGTATTACGATGCAACATATAACGTTATGTAGCATTACGGTATAACGTAATACGTTATGTAGCATTACGATATAACGTATAACGTTATATTGTATTACGTTATAACGTATAACGTTATATG
>NW_025219985.1:1382743-1384968 GCF_014825855.1 Bombus pyrosoma | reverse complement strand
CATATCGTTATACGCTATATCGCAATGCTACATAACGTTATACGTTATATCGTATTACCATTAAACGTTATACGTTATATCGTCATACTACATAACGTTTTACGTTGTAATGTAATACTATATATTGTTATACGTTATATCGTAATACTATATATTGTTATACGTTATAACGTAATGCTACATAACGTTATACGTTCTACCGTAATGCTATGTAACGTTATACGTTATATCGTAATACTACATAACGTTATACGTTATATCGTAATACTATATAAAGTCATACGTTATCTGGAAATAGTACATAGCGTTATACGTTGTAATGTAATAGTACATTACGTTATTCGTAATATCTTAATACCACATATCGTTATACGCTATATCGCTATGCTACATAACGTTATACGCTATATCGTATTACCAATAAACGTTATACGTGATATCGTATTACCATTAAACGTCATACGTTATATCGTCATACTACATAACGTTTTACGTTATAATGTAACACTATATATTGTTATACGTTATATCGTATTACTATATAACGTTATACGTTATATCATAATGCTACATAACGTTATACGTTATATCGCATTACCATATGACGTTATACATTATAAGGTAATACTACATAGCCCTGTACGTTATAACGTAATACTACATAACGTTATACGTTATATCTTAATACTACATATCGTTATACGTTATGTCGTAATACTACATAACGTTACGCGTTATATCGTAACGCTACATAAAGTTACACGTTATATCGTATTACCATATAACGTTATACGTTATGTCTTAATACTACATATCGTTATACGTTATATCGTAATACTACATATCGTTGTACGTTATATCGTATCGCTATATAACGTTATACGTTATATCGTCGTACTACATAACGTTATACATTATAAGGTAATACTACATAGCGTTGTGCGTTATAACGTAATAGTACATAACGTTATACGTTATATCGTAATACCATATAACGTAATACGTTATACCGTAATACTGCATATCGTTATATGTTATACCGTTACGCTACATAACGTTATACGTTATACCGTAGTACTACATAACATTATACGTTATATCTTTATACTACATATCGTTATACGTTATATCGTAATACTACGTAACGTTATACGTTATATCGTAATGCTACATAACGTTATACGTTATATCTTAATACTACATAACGTTATACGTTATATCTTTATACTATATATCGTTATACGTTATATCGTATTACCATATAACGTTATACGTTATATCGTATTACCATATAACGTTATACGTTATATCGTAATGCTACATAACGTTATACGTTATATCGCATTACCATATGACATTATACGTTATAAGGTAATACTACATAGCGCTGTACGCTATAACGTAATACTACATATCGTTATACGTTATATCTTAATACTACATATCGTTATACGTTATATCGTAATACTACATAACGTTACGCGTCATATCGTAACGCTACATAAAGTTACACGTTATATCGTATTACGATATAACGTTATACGTTATGTCTTAATTCTACATATCGTTATACGTTATATCGTAATACTACATATCGTTATACGTTATATCGTATTGCTACATAACGTTATTCGTTATATAGTTTTACAATATAACGTAATACGTTATACCGTAATACTACATACCGTTATACGTTATACCGTAATGCTACATACCGTTATACGTTATATCGTAGTACTACATAACGTTATACGTTATATCGTAGCGCTACATACCGTTACACGATATATCGTATTACAATATAGCATTATACGTTATATCTTAATACTACATATCGTTATACGTTACATCGTAATACTACATATCGTTATACGTTATATCGTATCGCTATATAACGTTATACGTTATATAATATTACAATATAACGTAATACGTTATACTGTAATACTACATACCGTTATACGTGATATCGTATTACTACATAACGTTATACGTTATATCGTAATACTATACAAAGTTATGCGTGATAAGGTAATACTACATAGCGTTATACGTTTTAACGTAATACTACATAACGATATACGTTATAACGTAATAGCACATAACGTTATACGTTATATCGTAATGCAACATAACGTTATACGTTATATCGTAATACTATATATTGTTATACGTTATATCGCAATACTACATAACGTTATACGATATATCGTAATACTACATAT
>NW_025219985.1:1379811-1382243 GCF_014825855.1 Bombus pyrosoma | reverse complement strand
CTATATAACGTTATACGTCATAACGCAATGCTATATAACGTTATACGTTATGTCACAGTGCTACATAACATTATATGATAAAACGTAATGCTATAAAACGTTATACGTCATAACGTAACACAATATAACGTTATACGTCACAACGCAATGCTATATAACGTTATACGTTATGACACAGTGCTACATAACGTTATACGTCATAACGCAATGCTATATAACGTTATACGTTATGTCACAGTGCTACATAACGTTATATGATAAAACGTAATGCTATAAAACGTTATACGTCATAACGCAATGCTATATAACGTTATACGTCATAACGCAATGCTATATAACGTTATACGTTATATCGTAATGCTACACAACATTATACGTTATACGTTATAACGTAATACTATATAACGTTATACGTTATAACATAATGCTATATAACGTTATACGATATAACGCAATGCTATATAACGTTATACGTTATAACGTAATACTACATAACGTTATACGTTATATTGTAATGCTACATAACGTTAATCGTTATAACGTAATACTACATAACGTTAATCGATATAACGTAATACTACATAACGTAATACGCTATAACGTAGCACTATAAAACGTTATACGTCATAACGCAATGCTATATAACGTTATACGTTATAACGTAATACTATATAAAGTTATACGTTATAACGTAATGCTACATAACGTTATACGTTACACCGTAATGCTACATAGCGTTATTCGTTATACCGTAATACTACATAACGTTATACGTTATAACGTAATACTATATAACGTTATACGTTATAACGCAATGCTATATAACGATATACGTCATAACGCGATGCTATATAACGTTATACGTTACAACGTAATACTACATAACGTTATACGTTATATTGTAATGCTACATAACGTTATACGTTATAACGTAATGGTACATAACGTTATACGTTACAACGTAATACTATATAACGTTATACGTTATACCGTAATGCTATATAACGTTATACGTTATACCGTAATGCTATATAACGTTATACGTTATATCGTAATGCTACACAACATTATACATTATACCGTTATGCTACATAACGTTATACGTTATAACGTAATACTATATAACGATATACGTTTTAACATAATGCTATATAACGTTAGACGATATAACGTAATACTAAATAACGTTATACGTTATACCGTAATGCTACATAACGTTATACGTTATAACGTAATACTACATAACGTAATACGTTATACCGTAATGCTACATAGCGTTATTCGTTATAACGTAAAACTACATAACGTAATACGTTATACCGTAATGCTACGTAGCGTTATTCGTTATACCGTAATACTACATAACGTTTTACGTTATAACGTAATATTATATAACGGTATACGTTATAACGTAATGCTATATAACGTTATACGTCACAACGCAATGCTATATAACGTTATACGTTATAACGTAATACTACATAACGTTATACGTTATATTGTAATGCTACATAACGTTATACGTTATACCGTAATGCTATATATCGTTATACGTTATACCGTAATGCTACATAACGTTATACGTTATCACGTAATACTACATAACGTTATACGTTATAACGTTATGCTATATAACGTTATACGTTATATCATTTTGCTACATAACGTTATACGTTATAACGTAATGCTATATAACGTTATACGTCATAACGCAATGCTATATAACGTTATACGTTATAACGTAATACTACAGAACGTTATACGTTATATTGTAATGCTATATAACGTTATACGTTATATCATAGTGCTACATAACGTTATACGTTATACCGTAATGCTACATAACGTTAATCGTTATAACGTAATACTACATAACGTAATACGCTCTAACGTAACACTATAAAACGTTACACGTCATAACGCAATGCTATATAACGTTATACGTTATAACGTAATACTATATAAAGTTATACGTTATAACGTAATGCTACATAACGTTATACGTTATACCGTAATGCTACATAGCGTTATTCGTTATACCGTAATACTACATAACGTTATACGTTATAACGTAATACTATATAACGTTATACGTTATAACGCAGTGCTATATAACGATATACGTCATAACGCGATGCTATATAACGTTATACGTTACAACGTAATACTACATAACGTTATACGTTATATTGTAATGCTACATAACGTTATACGTTATACCGTAATGGTACATAACGTTATACATTACAACGTAATACTATATAACGTTATACGTTATACCGTAATGCTATATAACGTTATACGTTATACCGTAATGCTATATAACGTTATACGTTATATCGTAATGCTACACATCATTATACGTTATACCGTTATGCTACATAACGTTATGCGTTATAACGTAATATTATATAACGATATACGTTATAACG
>NW_025219985.1:1376842-1379311 GCF_014825855.1 Bombus pyrosoma | reverse complement strand
ATAACGTATAACGTTATGCAGCATTACGTTATAACGTATAACGTTATATAGCATTACGTTCTAAGGTATAACGTTATGTAGTTTTACGATATAACGTATAACGTTATGTAGCATTACGTTATAACGTATAACGTTATATACCGTTACGATATAACGTATAACGTTATGTAGTAATACGTTATAACGTATAACGTTATATTATGTTACGTTATAAGGTATAACGTTATGTAGCATTACGTTATAACGTATAACGTTATATACTGTTACGATATAACGTACAACGTTATGTAGCATTACGTTATATCGTATAACGTTATATACTGTTACGATATAACGTATAACGTTATGCAGCATTACGTTATAACGTATAACGTTATATAGCATTACGTTCTAAGGTATAACGTTATGTAGTTTTGCGATATAACGTATAACGTTATGTAGCATTACGCTATAACGAATAACGTGATGAGGTATTACGATATAACGTATAACGTAACGTAGCATTACGTTAAAATGTATAACGTTATATACTATTACGTTATAACGTATAACGTTATATTATGTTACAATATAACGTATAACGTTATGTAGTATTACGATATAACGTATAACGTTATATGGTAACACGTTATAACGTATAACGCTATATAGTATTACGTTATAACGTATAACGTTATGTAGCATTACGATTCAACGTGTAACGTTATGTAGCATTACGTTATAACGTATAACGTTATATACTGTTACGATATAACGTATATCGTTATGTAGCATTACGTTATAACGTATAACGTTATATAATGTTACGATATAACGTATAACGTTATATAGTGATACGTTATAACGTATAACGTTATGTAGTATTACGATATAACATATAACGTAATGTAGCATTACGTTATAACGGATAACGTTATATACTATTACGTTATAACGTATAACGTTATATACCGTTACGATATAACGTATAATGTTATGTAGTAATACGTTATAACGTATAACGTTATATACTGTTACGATATAACGTATAACGTTATGTAGTATTACGATATAACGTATAACGTTATGTAGCATTACGCTATAACGAATAACGCGATGAGGTATTACGTTATAACGTATAACGTAATGTAGCATTACGTTAAAACGTATAACGTTATATACTATTACGTTATAACGTATAACGTTATAATATGTTACGTTATACGGTATAACGTAATACGATATACGTTATGTAGCATTACGTTATAACGTATAACGTTATGTAGTATTACGATACAACGTATAACGTTATGTGGCGTTACGTTATAACGTATAACGGTGTATACTGTTACGATATAACGTACAACGTTATGTAGCATTACGTTATAACGTATAACGTTATATACTGTTACGATGTAACGTATAACGTTATGCAGCATTACGTTATAACGTATAACGTTATGTAGTTTAGCGATATAACGTATAACGTTATGTAGTATTACGATATAACGTATAGCGTTATATGGTAACACGTTTTAACGTATAACGTTATATACTGTTACGATATAACGTATAACGTTATATAGTGATACGTTATAACGTATAACGTTATGTAGTATTACGATATAACATATGACGTAATGTAGCATTACGTTATAACGGATAACGTTATATACTATTACGTTATAACGTATAACGTTATATAACGTTACGATATAACGTATAACGTTATGTAGCATTACGTTATAACGTATAACGTTATGTAGCATTACGTTATAACTTATAACGTTATATAGTATTACGTTATAAGGTATAACGTTATGTTGTTTTACGATATAACATATAACGTTATGTAGCATTACCCTATAACGTATAACGTGATGTGGTATTACGTTATAACGTATAACGTTATGTAGCATTACGTTATAACGTATAACGATATGTAGCATTACGTTATAACGTATAACGTTATATACTGTTACGGTATAACGTATAACGTTATGTAGCATTACGTTGTAACGTATAACGTTATATAGAATTACGTTCTAAGGTATAACGTTATGTAGTTTTACGATATAACGTATAACGTTATGTAGTGATACGTTATAACGTATAACCTTATGTAGTATTACGATATAACATATAACGTAATGTAGCATTACGTTATAACGGATAACGTTATATACTATTACGTTATAACGTATAACGTTATATACCGATACGATATAACGTATAACGTTATGTAGCATTACGTTGTAACGTATAACGTTATATAGTATTACGTTCTAAGATATAACGTTATGTAGTTGTACGATATAACGTATAACGTTATGTAGTGATACGTTATAACGTATAACCTTATGTAGTATTACGATATAACATATAACGTAATGTAGCATTACGTTATAACGGATAACGTTATATACTATTACGTTATAACGTATAACGTTATATACCGATACGATATAACGTATAACGTTATGTAGTAAT
>NW_025219985.1:1374901-1376342 GCF_014825855.1 Bombus pyrosoma | reverse complement strand
TTATAACGTTATATATACTACGTTATGACGTATAACGTTCTGTAGTATGATGATATAACGTATAACGCTATATGCTATTACGATATAGCGTATAACGTTATGCGGCATTACGATATAAAATATAACGTTATATAGTACTACGTTATGACGTATAACGTTCTGTAGTATGATGATATAACGTATAACGTTATATAGCACTGCGTTATGGCGTATAACGTTGTATTGTATTAAGTTATGACGTATAACATTTGGTAGTATTATGATATAACGTATAACGTTATATGCTATTACGATATAGCGTATGACGTTATACGGTATTACGATATAACATATAACGTTATATAGTACTACGTTATGACGTATAACGTTGTACAGTATTACTTTGTAACGTATAACGATATATAGTATTACGTTATAACGTATAACGACATATAGTACTACGTTATGACGTAAAACGGTGTGTAGTATTATGATATAACGTATAACGTTATATAGCACTACGTTATGGCGTATTAACGTTGTATAGTATTAGGTTGTAACGTATAACGGTATATAGTATTACGTTATAACGTATAACGGCATATAGTATTACGTTATGAAGTAAAACGGTGTGTAGTATTATGATATAACGTATAACGTTATATGCTATTACGATATAGCGTATGACGTTATACGGTATTACGATATAACATATAACGTTATATAGTACTACGTTATGACGTATAACGTTGTATAGTATTACTTTGTAACGTATAACGATATATAGTATTACATTATAATGTATAACGACATATAGTACTACGTTATGACGTAAAACGATGTGTAGTATTATGATATAACGTATAACGTTATATAGCACTACGTTATGGCGTATAACTTTGTATAGTATTACGATATAACATATAACGTTATATGTTACTGCGTTATGACGTTTAACGTTCTGTAGTATGATGATATAACGTATAACGTTATATAGTAATACGTTATGACGTATAACGTTGTGTAGTATTACGATATAACATATAACGTTATATGTTACTACGTTATGACGTTTAACGTTCTGTAGTATGATGATATAACGTATAACGTTATATAGTAATACGTTATGACGTATAACGTTGTATAGTATTACGATATAGCGTATAACGTTATATGGTATTACGATATAACGTATAACGTTATATAATATTACGTTATGACTTATAACGTTATAAATACTACGTTATGACGTATAACGATATGTAGTATTACGTTATAACGTATAACGACATATAGTACTACGTTATGACGTAGAACGATGTGTACTATTATGATATAACGTATAACGTTACATGGTATGACGTTATAACGTATAACCTTATGCAGTATTACGATATAACGTATAACGTTATATAGTATTACGTTATGACTTATAACGTTATATATACTACGTTATGACGTA
>NW_025219985.1:1372156-1374401 GCF_014825855.1 Bombus pyrosoma | reverse complement strand
GTAGTATTACGATATAACGTATAACGTTATATGGTAATACGACATAACGTATAACGTTATGTAGCATTACGATATAACGTATAACGTTTTGTAGCATTATGATGTAACGTATAACGTTGTGTAGTATTACGATATAACGTATAAGGATATGTAGTATTACTATATAACGTATAACATTATGTACTATTACATTATAACGAATAACGTTATATGGTGTTACCATATAACGTATAACGCTATGTAGCATTTCGATATAACGTATAACGTTATGTAGTATTATGTTATAGCGTATAACGTTGTGTAGCATTACGTTATAGCGTATAACGTTATGTAATATTACGTTATAACGTATAACGTTATATGGTAATACGATATAACGTATAACGCTATGTAGCATTGCGTTATAGCGTATAACGTTATGTAGCATTATGATATAACATATAACGTTATGTAGTATTACGATATAACGTATTAGGATATGTAGTATTACGATGTAACGTATAACACTAGGTACTATTACGTTATAACGTATAACGTTATATGGTATTACGATATAACGCATAACTATATGAGTATTACGATATATACGTATATCGTTATGTAGCATTACAATGCAACGTATAACGATATGTAGTATTCCGACATAACGTATATCGTTATATGGTAATATGATATAACTTATAACGATATGTAATATTACGTTACAACGTATAACGTTATATAGTATTACGATATAACGTATAATGCTATGTAGCATTTCGATATAACGTATAACGTTATGTAGTATTATGTTATAACGTATAACTTTGTGTAGCATTACGTCATAGCGTATAACGTTATGTAGAATTACGATATAACGTATAAGAATATGTAGTGTTACGATATAACGTATAACATTATGTAATATTACGTTATAGCGTATAACATTTTGCAGTATTACGTTATAACGCATAACGATATATAGTAGTACGTTATAACGTATAACGTTATGTAGCACTACGTTATAGCATATAACGTTATGTAGTATTACATTATAACGTATAACGTTCTGTAGCATTACGATATAACATATAACGTTATGTAGTATTACGATATAACGTATTAGGATATGTAGTATTACGATGTAACGTATAACACTAGGTACTATTACGTTATATCGTATAACGTTATGTGGTATTACGATATAACGTATAACGATTTGTTGTATTACGATAAAACGTATAACGTTAGATGGTAATCCGATATAACGCATAACGTTATGTTCTATTACGTTATATCGTATAACGATATGTAGTATTACGATATAACATATAACGTTATGTAGCATTACGATACATCGTATAACGTTGTGTACTATTACGTTATAACGTATAACAATATGCAGTATTAAGTTGTACCGTATAACGCTATGTAGTATTATGTAATTACATATGACGTTATATAGTATTACGATATAACGTATACCGCTATGTAGCATTTCGATATAACGTTTAACGATATGTAGTATTACGATATAACGTATAGCGTTATGTGGTAATATGGTATAACTTATAACGATATGTAATATTACGTTATAACGTATAACGTTGTATAGTATTACGATATAACGTACAAGGCTATATGGTAATATGATGTAACGTATAACTGTATGTAGTATTACGGTATAACGTATAACGTTATATGGTATTACGATATAACTTACAACTATATGTAGTATTTCGATATAACATATAACGTTATGTAGTATTACGATATAACGTATAACGCTATGTAGTATTACCTTATAACGTATAACGTTATATAGTATTACGATATAACGTATAACATTAGGTACTATTACGTTATATCGTATAACGATATGTAGTATTACGATATAACGTATAACGTTATATGATAATACGATATAATGTATAACGTTATGTAGTATTACGATATAACGTATAACGTTATGTAATATTACGTTATAACGTATAACGATATATGGTAATACGATATAACGTATAACGCTATGTAGCATTACGATATAACGTATAAAGTTATGTAGCATTATGATATAACGTATAACGTTATGTAGTATTAGGATATAACGTATAAGGATATGTAGCATTTCGATATAACGTATAACGTTATGTAGTATTATGTTATAGCGTATAACGTTGTGTAGCATTACGTTATAGCGTATAACGTAATGTAATATTACGTTATAACGTATAACGTTATATGGTAATACGATATAACGTATAAC
>NW_025219985.1:1368100-1371656 GCF_014825855.1 Bombus pyrosoma | reverse complement strand
ATGTACTATCACGTTATGTTGTATAACGATATATAGCATTACAAATAACGTATAACGTTATGTAGCATTTCGATATAACGTATAAGGATATGTAGTATTACTATATAACGTATAACATTATGTACTATCACGTTATGTTGTATAACGATATATAGCATTACAAATAACGTATAACGTTATGTAGCATTTCGATATAACGAATAACGTTATGTAGTATTACGTTATAGCGTATAACGTTTTGTAGCATTACATTATAGCGTATAACGTTATGTAGTATTACGATAGAACGCATAAGGATATGTAGTGTTACTATATAACGCATAACTTTATGCACTATCACGTTATATCGTATAACGATATATAGCATTACGATATAACGTATAACGTTATGTAGCATTTCGATTTAACGTATAACGTTGTGTACTATTACGTTATAACGTATAACGTTATACCGTATTATGTTGTACCGTATAACGCTATGTAGTATTATGTTATTACATATGACGTTATGTAGTATTACGATATAACGTATAACGTTGTGTACTATTGCGTAATAACGTATATCGTTATGCAGTATTAAGTCATACCGTATAACGATATGTGGTATTATGTTATTACATATGACGTTATGTAGTATAACGATATAACGTATAACGTTATGTAGCATTTCGATATAACGTATATCGCTATGTAGTATTACGGTATAGCGTATAACGTTATGTAGCATTATGATATAACGTATAACCTTATGTAGTATTACGATATAACGTGTAAGGATATGCAGTATTACGATATAGCGTATAACATTATGTACTATTACTTTATATCGTATAACATTATATAGCATTTCGATATAACGTATAAGGTTATGTAGCATTACGATGTAACGTATAACGTTATGTAGTATTACGTTATATCGTATAACGTTATGTAGTATTAGGATATAACGTATAAGGATATGTAGTATTACGATATAACGTATAACATTATGTACTATTACTTTATATCGTGTAACATTATATAGCATTTCGATATAACGTATAACGTTATGTAGCATTACGATATAACGTATAACGTTATGTAGTATTACGCTATAACGTATAACGCTATGTAGTATTACCTTATAACGTATAACGTTATATAGTATTGCGATATAACGTATAACGTTATGTAGTATCACGATATAACGTATAAGGTTACCTAGTATTACGATATAACGTATAACATTATGTACTATTACGTAATATCGTATAACGTTATATAGTATTACGATATAACGTATAACGTTATGTAGTATTACGATATAACGTATAAGGATATGTGGTATTACAATATAACGTAAAACATTAGGTACTATTACGTTATACCGTATAACGTTATGGTGTATTACGATATAACGTATAACGATATGTAGTTTTCCGTTATAACGTATATCGTTATGTAGTATTACGTTACAACGCATAACGTTATGTAGCATTACGTTACAACGCATAACGTTATGTAGTATTACGATATAACGTATAAGGATATGTGGTATTACGATATAACGTATAACGTTATGTAGTATTACGGTACAACGTATAAGGATGTATAGTATTACTATATAACGTATAACATTATGTACTATCACGTTATGTTGTATAACGATATATAGCATTACAAATAACGTATAACGTTATGTAGCATTTCGATATAACGTATAAGGATATGTAGTATTACTATATAACGTATAACATTATGTACTATCACGTTATGTTGTATAACGATATATAGCATTACAAATAACGTATATCACTATGTAGTATTACGTTATAGCGTATAACGTTATGTAGCATTATGATATAACGTATAACCTTATGTAGTATTACGATATAACGTGTAAGGATATGCAGTATTACGATATAGCGTATAACATTATGTACTATTACTTTATATCGTATAACATTATATAGCATTTCGATATAACGTATAAGGTTATGTAGCATTACGATGTAACGTATAACGTTATGTAGTATTACGTTATATCGTATAACGCTATGTGGTATTACGATATAACGTATAACGTTATGTAGCATAACGATATAACGTATAACATTATGTACTATTACTTTATATCGTATAACATTATATAGCATTTCGATATAACGTATAACGTTATATGGTAATGCGATATAACGTATAACGTTATGTAGTATTAGGATATAACGTATAAGGATATGTAGTATTACGATATAACGTATAACATTATGTAATATTACGTTATGGCGTATAACGTTATATAGTATTACGATATAACGTATAACGTTATGTAGCATTACGATATAACGTATAACGTTATGTAGTATTACGCTATAACGTATAACGCTATGTAGTATTACCTTATAACGTATAACGTTATATAGTATTGCGATATAACGTATAACGTTATGTAGTATTACGATATAACGTATAAGGTTACCTACTATTACGATATAACGTATAACATTATGTACTATTACGTAATATCGTATAACGTTATATAGTATTACGATATAACGTATAACGTTATGTAGTAATACGATATAACGTATAAGGATATGTGGTATTATGATATAACGTATAACATTAGGTACTATTACGTTATACCGTATAACGTTATGGTGTATTACGATATAACGTATAACGATATGTAGTATTACGTTATAACGTATAACGTTATGTAGTATTACGTTACAACACATAACGTTATGTAGCATTACGTTACAACGCATAACGTTATGTAGTATTACGATATAACGTATAAGGATATGTGGTATTACGATTTAACGTATAACGTTATGTAGTATTACGATATAACGTATAAGGATATGTAGTATTACTATATAACGTATAACATTATGTACTATCACGTTATGTTGTATAACGATATATAGCATTACAAATAACGTATAACGTTATGTAGCATTTCGATATAACGTATAAGGATATGTAGTATTACTATATAACGTATCACATTATGTACTATCACGTTATGTTGTATAACGATATATAGCATTACAAATAACGTATAACGTTATGTAGCATTTCGATATAACGTATAACGTTATGTAGTACTACGTTATAGCGTATAACGTTTTGTAGCATTACGTTATAGCGTATAACGTTATGTAGTATTACGATATAACGTATAAGGATATGTAGTGTTACTATATAACGCATAACTTTATGCACTATCACGTTATATCGTATAACGATATATAGCATTACGATATAACGTATAACGTTATGTAGCATTTCGGTATAACGTTTAACGTTGTGTACTATTACGTTATAACGTATAACGTTATACCGTATTATGTTGTACCGTATAACGCTATCTAGTATTATGTTATTACATATGACGTTATGTAGTATTACGATATAACGTATAACGTTATGTAGCATTTCGATATAACGTATATCGCTATGTAGTATTACGTTATAGCGTATAACGTTATGTAGCATTATGATATAACGTATAACCTTATGTAGTATTACGATATAACGTGTAAGGATATGCAGTATTACGATATAGCGT
>NW_025219985.1:1366149-1367600 GCF_014825855.1 Bombus pyrosoma | reverse complement strand
ACGTATAACGCTATGTAGCATTACGATATAACGTATAACGTTATGTACGATTACGTCATAACGTAAAACATTATGTAGCCTTACGTCACAACGTATAGCGTTATATAGTATTACGATATAACGTATAACGTTATGTAGTATTAAGATATAACGTATAACGGTATGTGCTATTACGTTATAACGTATAACGTTATGTAGTTTAACCTTATAACGTATAACGTCATATGGTAATACGATATAACGCATAACGCTATTTAGTATTACCTTATAACGAATATTGTTATGTAGTATTACGATATAACGTATAACTATATCTAGTATTACGTTATAACGTATAAGGTTATGTACTATTACGTTATAACGTATAACAACATGTAGTATTACGTTATAACGCATAGCTCTATGTGGTGTCACCTTATATCGTATAACGTCATATGGTAATACGATATAACGCATAACGCTATTTAGTATTTCCTTATAACGAATAACGTTATGTACTATTACGTTATAACGTATAACGTTATGTAGTATTACATAATAACGAATAACGCTATATAGTATTACCTTATAACGTATAACGTTATGTAGTATTAAGATATAACGTATAACTATATCTAGTATTACGTTATAACGTTTAAGGTTATGCAGTATTACGATATAACGTGTAACGTTATGTAGCATTACGATTTAACGTTTAACGGTTTGTAGTATTAAGATAGAACGTATATTGTTATGTAGTATTACGTCATAACGTATAGCTCTATGTAGTATTATCTTATAACGTATAACGCTATGTAGTATTACCTTATAACGTATAACTTTATATAGTATGACGATATAACGTATATCGTTATGTAGCATTACGATATAACGTATAACGTTATGTACTATTACGTTATAACGTATAACGCTATGTAGTATTACCTTATAACGTATAACTTTATATAGTAATACGATATAACGTATAACGTTATGGAGCATTACGATATATCGTATAACGATATGTAGTATTACGGTATAACGTATAACGTTATGTAGCATTACGATATAACGTATAACGTTATGTTGCATTACGATATAACGTATAACGTTATGTACTATTACGTTATAACGTATAACAACATGTAGTATTACGTTATATCGCATAGCTCTATGTATTGTCACCTTATATCGTATAACGTCATATGGTAATACGATATAACGCATAACGCTATTTAGTATTACCTTATAGCGAATATCGTTATGTAGTATAACGATATAACGTATAACGATATGTAGTATTACGGTATAACGTATATTGTTATGCAGTATTACGTTATAACGTATAACAATATATAGTATTACATTACAACGTATAACGCTATGAAGTATTACCTTATAACGTATAACTTTATATAGTATTACGATATAACGTATAACGTTATGCAGCATTACGATATAACGAATAACGT
>NW_025219985.1:1364176-1365649 GCF_014825855.1 Bombus pyrosoma | reverse complement strand
GTTGTACGTTATATAGTAATGCTACATAACGTTATACGTTATAACGCAATACTATATAACGTTATACGTTCTAACGTAATGCTGCATAACGTTATGTGTTATATCGTAATACTACATAACGTTATACGTTATAACGCAATTTCATATAACGTTATACGTTATAATGTAATACTATATAACGTTAAACGTTATATAGTAAGGCTACATAACGTTATACGTTATAACGCAATACTATATAACGTTATACGTTATAACGTAATTCTACATAACGTTATATGTTATATCGTAATACTACATAACGTTATACGTTATAACGTAATTTCATATAACGTCATACGTTATAATATAATACTATACAACGTTAAAAGTTATATCGTAATACTACATAACGTTATACGTTATAACGTAATGCTACATTACGTTATATGTTATATCGTAATACTACATAACGCTATACGTCATATCGTAAAACTACAGAACGCTATACGTTATAACGTAATACTACATAACGTTATTCGTTATAACGTAATACAACATAACGTTATACGTTATATCGTAATACTACATAACGTTATACGTTATATCGTAATACTACATAACGTTAAACGTTATACCGTAATAGTATATAACGTTATACGTTATAACGTAACTTCATATAACGTTATACGTTATAACGTAATACTATATAACGTTAAAAGTTATAACGTAATACAAAATAACGTTATATGTTATATCGTAATACTACATAACGTTATGCGTTATAACGCAATTTCATATAACGTTATACGTTATAATGTAATGCTATATAACGTTGTACGTTATATAGTAATGCTACATAACGTTATACGTTATAACGCAATACTATATAACGTTATACGTTCTAACGTAATGCTACATAACGTTATATCTTATAACGTAATGCTACATTAAGTTATATGTTATATCGTAATACTACATAACGCTATACGTCATATCGTAAAACTACAGAACGTTATACGTTATAACGTAATACTACATAACGTTATACGTTATATCGTAATACCATGTAACGTTATACGTTATAACGTAGTACCATGTAACGTTAAACTTTATAAGGTAATAGTATATAACGTTGTACGATATATAGTAATGCTACATAACGTTATACGTTATATAGTAATACAACATAACGTTATACGTTATATCGTAATACTACATAACGTTATACCTTATAACGTAATGCTACATAACGTTACATGTTATATCGTATTACTACATAACGTTATACGTTATAACGTAATGCTACATTACGTTATATGTTATATCGTAATACTACATAACGGTATACGTCATATCGTAAAACTACAGAACGTTATACGTTATAACGTAATACTACATAACGTTATACGTTATAACGTAATACTACATAACGTTATACGTTTTAACGTAATGCTACATAAAGTTATATGTTATATCGTAATACTACATAACGTT
>NW_025219985.1:1359715-1363676 GCF_014825855.1 Bombus pyrosoma | reverse complement strand
AACATAATAGTACATAATGTTATACGTTATATAGTAATACTACATACCCTTACACGTTATATCGTAATACTACATAACGTTATACGTTATATCATAATGCTACATAACGTTATACGCTATAACGTAATACTACATAACGATATTCGTTATATCGAAATGCTACATAACGTTATACGTTATATCGTAATACTATATAACGTTATACGTTGTAACGTAATATTACATAACGCTATACGCTATAACGTAATGCCACATATCGTTATACGGTATATCGTAATGCTACACAACGTTATACGTTACATGGTAATACTATATAACGTCATATGTAATAACATAATACTACATAGCGTTATACGGTATAACTTAATACTGCATAACTTTATACGTTATAACGTAATAGTACACAACGTTATACGTTATATCGTAATGCTACATAACGTTATACGTTATATCGTAATACTACATATCGTTGCACGATATAACGTAATAGTACATAATGTTATACGTTATATAGTAATACTACATATCCTTATACGTTATATCGTAATACAACATAACGTTATACGTTATATCGTAAAACTACATAACGTTATACGTTATATCGTAATACTAGATATCTTTATACGTTATATCGTAATACTACATAACGTTATACGTTATATCGTATTACCATATAACGTTATACGTTTTCTCGTATTACTACATATCGTCATACGTTATATAGTAATACTATATAAAGTTATACGTTATAAGGTAATTCTACATAGCGTTATACGTTATAAAGTAATACTATATATTGCTATACGTTATAACGTAATACTACATAACAATATACGTTCTATCTTAATACTACAAACCGTGAAACGTTAAATCGTAATGCTACATAACGTTACACGTTATATCGTAATACTGTATAACCTTATACGTTATAACGTAATACTAGATATAGTTATACGTTATACCGTAATACTACATAACAATATTCGTTATATCGTAATGCTACATAACGTTATACGTTATATCGTAATACTATATAAAGTTATACGTTATAAGGTAATACTACATAGAGTTATACGTTATAATGTAATACTATATATTGTTATACGTTATATCGTAATGCTACATAACGATATACGTTATATCGTCATACTATATAAAGTTATACGTTATAAGGTAATACTACATAGCGTTATACGTTATAAGATAATACTACATAGAGCTATACGTTATAACGTAATACTACATAACGTTATTCGTTATAACGTAATAGTACATAACGTTATACGTTATATCGTAATACTATATAAAGTAATACGTTACAAGGTAATACTACATAGCGTTATACGTTATAAGATAATACTACATAGAGCTATACGTTATAACGTAATACTACATAACGCTATACGTTATATCGTAATGCTACATAACGTTATACGTTATATCGTAATACTATATAAAGTTATACGTTATATCGTAATGCTACATAACGTTATACGTTATAAGATAATATTACATAGAGCTATACGTTATAACGTAATACTACATAACGTTATACGTTATAACGTAATAGTACATAACGTTATACGTTATATCGTAATGCTACATAACGTTATACGTTACATCGTAATACTATATAAAGTTATACGTTATAAGGTAATACTACATAGCGTTATACGTTATAATGTAATACTATATACTGTTATACGTTATAACGTAATACTACATAACAATATAGGTTCTATCTTAATACTACAAATCGTTAAACGTTAAATCGTAATGCTACATAACGTTACACGTTATATCGTAATACTACATAACCTTATACGTTATAACGTAATACTAGGTATAGTTATATGTTATATCGTAATACTACATAACGTTATACGTTATATCGTTATGCTACATAACGTTATACGTAATATCGTAATACTATATAAAGTTATACGTTATAAGGTAATACTACATAGCGTTATACGTTATAACGTAATAGCACATACCGTTATACGTTATATCTTAATACTACATAACGTTATATGTTATATCGTAATACTATATAACGCTATACGTTGTGACGTAAGGCTACATAACATTTTACGTTATGACGTAATACTACATAACGTTATATGTTATATCGTAATGCTACATAACGTTATACGTTATAAGATAATACTACATAGAGCTATACGTTATAACGTAATACTACATAACGTTATACGTTATGACGTAATACTACATAACGTTATATGTTATATCGTAATGCTACATAACCTTATACGTTATAAGATAATACTACATAGAGCTATACGTTATAACGTAATACTACATAACGTTATACGTTATAACGTAATAGTACATAACGTTATACGTTATATCGTAATGCTACATAACGTTATACGTTATATCGTAATACTATATAAAGTAATACGTTACAAGGTAATACTACATAGCGTTATACGTTATAATGTAATACTATATATTGTTATACGTTATAACGTAATACTGCATAACAATATACGTTATACCGTAATACGACATATCGTTATACGTTATATCGTAATGCTACATAACGTTATACGTTATATCGTAATACTATATAATGTTATACGTTATAAGGTAATACTACATAGCGTTATACATTATAATGTAATACAACATATAGTTATATGTTATATCGTAATACCATATAACGTTATACGTTATACCCTAATACTACATATCGTTATACGTTATATGGTCATATTATATAAAGTTATACGTTATAAGGTAATACTACATAGAGTTATACATTATAATGTAATACTATATGTTGTTATACGTTATAACGTAATACTGCATAACAATATACGTTATACCGTAATACGACATATCGTTATTCGTTATATCGT
This sequence comes from Bombus pyrosoma, assembly GCF_014825855.1. Classification (NCBI taxonomy): domain Eukaryota; kingdom Metazoa; phylum Arthropoda; class Insecta; order Hymenoptera; family Apidae; genus Bombus; species Bombus pyrosoma. Next base: position 1,360,791 of record NW_025219985.1, on the reverse strand, counting down.
AATGCTACATAACGTTATACGTAATATCGTAATACTATATAAAGTTATACGTTATAACGTAATACTACATAACGTTATACGTTATAACGTAATAGTACATAACGTTATACGTTATATCGTAATACTATATAAAGTTGTACGTTTTAAGGTAATACTATATAGCGTTATGCGTTATATCGTATTACCATATGACGTTATACGATATAAGGTGATACTACATAGAGCTATGCGTTATAACGTAATACTACGTGACGTTATACGCTATATCGTAATAGTACATAACGTTATACGTTATATCGTAATGCTACATAACGATATACGTTATATCGTCATACTATATAAAGTTATACGTTATAAGGTAATACTACATAGCGTTATACGTTATAATGTAATACTATATATTGTTATACGTTATAACGTAATTCTACATAACAATATACGTTCTATCTTAATACTACAAATCGTTAAACGTTAAATCGTAATGCTACATAACGTTACACGTTATATCGTAATACTACATAACCTTATACGTTATAACGTAATACTAGATATGGTTATATGTTATATCGTAATACTACATAACGTTATACGTTATATCGTAATGCTACATAACGTTATACGTTATATCGTAATACTATATAAAGTTATACGTTATAAGGTAATACTACATAGCGTTATACGTTATAACGTAATAGTACATAACTTTATACGTTATATCGTAATGCTACATAACGTTATACGTTATAAGATAATACTACATAGAGCTATACGTTATAACGTATTACTACATAACGTTATACGTTATAACGTAATAGTACATAACGTTATACGTTATATCGTAATGCTACATAACGTTATACGTTATATCGTAATACTGTATAAAGTTATACGTTATAAGGTAATACTACATAGCGTTATACGTTATATCGTAATGCTACATAACGTTATACGTTATATCGTTATACTATATATAGTTATACATTATAATGTAATACTATATATTGCTATACGTTATAACGTAATACTACATAACAATATACGTTCTATCTTAATACTACAAATCGTTAAACGTTAAA
>NW_025219985.1:1357882-1359215 GCF_014825855.1 Bombus pyrosoma | reverse complement strand
AAAACGTTATACGTTATAGCGTAATACTATATAACGTTATACGTTATAACGTAATGCTACGTTACGTTATATGTTATATCGTAAAACCACATAACGTTATACGCTATAACGTAATGCTACATAACGTTATACGTTATAACGTAATGCTAAATAACGTTATATGTTATATTGTAATACTACACAACGTTATGCGTTATATTGTAATTCTACACAACGTTATGCGTTATATCGTAATACTACATATCGTTATACGTCAAAACGTAATGCTACATAACGTTATACGTTATAACGTAATACTATATAACGTTGTACGTTATAACCTAATGCTACATAACGTTATACGTTAAACCGTAAAACTACATAACGTTATACGTTATAACGTAACGCTACATAACGTTATACGTTATAACGTAATGCTACATAACGTTATATGTTATTTCGCAATACTACAAAACGTTAAGCGTTATATGGTAATACTACATAACGTTATACGTTATAACGTAATACTATATAACGTTATACATTATAACGTAATACTATATAATGTTATACGTTATAACGTAACCTTATGCAACGTTATACGTTATATCGTATTACTATATAACGTTATACGTTATAACGTAATGCTACATAACGTTATATATTATATTCTAATACTACACAACGTTATGCGTTATATCGTAATACTATATATCGTTATACGTTAAAACGTAATGCTACATAACGCTATCCGTTATATCGTAAAACTGCAAAACGTTAGACGTTATAACGTAACGCTACATAACGTTATACGTTATAACGTAATGCTACATATCGTTATATGTTATATCGTAATACTACATAACTTTATACGTTATAACGTAATACTATACAACGTTATACGTTATAACGTAATACTATGCAACGTTTTACGTTATAACGTAATACTACATAACGTTACAGATTATAACATAATGCTACAAAAGGTTATACGTTATATCGTAATACTACATAACATTATACGTTATAACGTAATACTATACAACGCTATACGTTATAACGTAATACTACATAACGTTATATGTTATAACGTAATGCTACATAACGTTATATGTTATATCGTAATACTACATTACGTTATACGTTATAACGTATCACTACATAACGTTATATGTTATATCGTAATGCTACATATCGTTATACGATAAAACGTAATGCTACATAACGTTATGCGTTATATCGAAAAACTACACAACGTTATACGTTATAACGTAGTGCTACATAACGTTATACGTTATAACGTAATACTACATAACGTTATACGTTATAACGTAATACTATATAACGTTACACG
>NW_025219985.1:1356048-1357382 GCF_014825855.1 Bombus pyrosoma | reverse complement strand
ATAAAACAATAATCAAACCAATCTGGACATACGGAGTCCCACTATGGGGGATGGCAGCAATGAGTCACATAAATAAAATAGAAACAGAGCAAGCAAAAATCCTAAGGACAATAGTTAACGCTCCATGGTACGTCAGAAATGAAGATATACGAAAAGACTTAAAGATTCCAACAGTTAAAGAGGAAATCGCCAGATATGCCAAAAAGTATAAAGAAAGACTTGTAACACACCCAAATCAGCTGGTAACTGAAACGAATAGAACTATAATAGAAAGAAAACTGAAGAAGAAGCATCCTGTAGATCTTGCAATAGAAATACAATAAAACCTGGACGATGGAGTCCCGCTGGGAATAACCATCCATATGCTATATTTTATCAAATATTTACAGCTATAATATTTTACCAAATGTCCTACTGGAAAAAATGTAAAATTTAAAAAAAAACAAAAAAAAGAAGACTAAAATGTAAACATCCCACTGACTTGACTAAAGAAATAAAATAGTTAAACTCGAAAATGGTGTCCCGCTGGGGGTAGCCATCCATATGTTAATTAGCAATAAAGCTAGACAAATTTACGGAATGTCCAGCTGAACAAATTGTAAAGATATGGTAAACGGCATATAATGAAAGGACAAGTAAAGGCGAGATTTTATCTATAAGGGATCATATAATAAAACGTACGGAAGAAGAAACATTTATAATATTGGGGACTAAGAAGGAGCTAGACACAACAAAACTCCCCAACTGACAGGCGGACCGAGACGTTCGGGGGGAAGCTAGACTAGAGGTGTGGGAGCGTTGGCGCACCAACCTACTCACTGAAGATCAGGTCTGTGGCCACCGTTAGATCGGTCCTCCCAAATTGGGAGGCTTGGAGGGACCACGGAGGGCTTCCGCTATTATTCCGGATGACGCAGGTGTTCGCTGGACATGGAGTATTCGGGGAATGCCTGCAGAAAATCAGAAGAGAGGTGACGAACACCTGTCACTACTGCGGAGAGTGCGAGGACATGGCCCAGCACACGCTAGAGATTTGTCCGGCGTGGGAGGCCCTCGTCGTTTTCTGCGACTAGCGATTGGCGAGAGATTAGACCCCTCGTCAGTTGTAAAAGTAATACTGAGGGGGCAACAAGAGTTCCTCACAGTCCGCTTCTATTGCGAAGGAGTAATACTCGTTGAGGAGCGAACAGAGCTGGAGGGGATGAGAACATCCCACCCTTGTAGGGTTCCGCCCTGAAGGGCGGCCCTGCGCCGCCCTAAATGGTCATAGGGGCTGACACACAGAGGAGGATCTGGAATCTCCTCAGACTTTCACGACGGCCCAGGGGATAGCG
>NW_025219985.1:1354212-1355548 GCF_014825855.1 Bombus pyrosoma | reverse complement strand
AACGTATAACGTTATGTAGCATTACGATAAAACGTATAACGTTATGTAGTATTAGGTTATAACGTTTAACGTTATATAGTATTACATTATAACGTATAACGTTATGTAGCATTACGTTATAACGTATAACGTTATATAGTATTACATTATATCGTATAACGTTATATAGAATTACGGTATAACGTACAACGTTATGAAGCTTTACGTTATAACGTATAACGTTATGTAGCATTACGTTATAACGTATAACGCTATGTAGCATTACGATAAAACGTATAACGTTATGTAGCATTACGTTATAACGTTTAACGTTTTATAGTGTTAACTTATAACATATAACGCTATGTAGCATTACGTTATAACATATAACGTTATGTAGTATTACGATATGACGTATAACGTTATGTAGCATTACGGTATAAGGTATAACATTATACAGTATTACGTTATATCGCATAACGTTATGTAGTATTACGTTATAACGCATAACATTATGTGGCATTACGATAAAACGTATAACGTTATGTAGCATTACGATAAAACGTATAACGTTATGTAGCATTAATTTATAACGTTTAACGTTATATAGTATTACCTTATAACGTATAACGTTATGTAGCATTACGTTATAACGCATAACGTTTTATAGTATTACATTATATCGTGTAACGTTAGATAGTATTACGGTATAACTTATAACGGTATGTAGCATTACGTTATAACGTATAACATTATGTAGCATTACGTTATAACGTTTAACGTTATGTGGCATTACGATAAAACGTATAACATTATGTAGCATTACGTTAAAACGTATAACCTTATGTAGCATTACGTTGTAACGTATAACGGTATGTGGCATTACGATAAAACGTATAACGTTATGCAGCATTACGTTATAAGGTATAACGTTATGTTGCATTACGTTATAAGGCATAACGTTATGTGGCATTACGATAAAACGTATAAGGTTATGTAGCATTACGGTAAAACGTATAACGTTATGTAGTATTAGGTTATAACGTTTAACGTTATATAGTATTACATTATAACGTATAACGTTATGTAGCATTACGTTATAACGTATAACGTTATATAGTATTACATTATATCGTATAACGTTATATAGAAATACGGTATAACGTATAACGTTATGTAGCATTACGTTATAACGTATAACGCTATGTAGCATTATGATAAAACGTATAACGTTATGTAGCATTACGTTATAACGTTTAACGTTTTATAGTGTTAAGTTATAACATATAACGGTATGTAGCATTACGTTATAACATATAACGTTATGTAGTATTTCGATATAACGTATAACGTTATG
>NW_025219985.1:1352589-1353712 GCF_014825855.1 Bombus pyrosoma | reverse complement strand
GATATATAGCATTACGTTATAACGTATAACGACATATAGTACTACGTTATGAAGTAAAACGGCGTGTAGTATTATGATATAACGTATCACGTTATATGTTACTACGATATAGCGTATAACGTTGTACGGTATTACGATATAACATATAACGTTATGTGGTATTACGATATGACGTATAACGTTCTGTAGTATGATAATAAAACGTATAACGTTGTATAGTAATACGTTAAAACGTATAACGTTGTGTGGTATTACGGTATAACATATAACGTTATATGTTACTACGATATAGCGTATAACGTTATACGGTATTACGATATAACATATAACGTTATATAGTACTACGTTATGACGTATAACGTTCTGTAGTATGATGATATAACGTATAACGTTGTATAGCACTACGTTATGCCGTATAACGTTCTGTAGTACGATGATATAACGTATAACGTTACTTGGTATGACGTTATAACGTATAACGTTATGCAGTATTACGATATAGCATATAACGTCATATAGTATTACGTTATGACGTATAACGTTGTATAGTATTACGATATGGCGTATAACGATATATAGTGTTACGTTATAACGTATAACGACATATAGTACTACGTTATAACGTAGAAGGATGTGTACTATTACGATATAACGTATAACGTTACTTGGTATCACGTTATAACGTATAACCTTACGCAGTATTCCGATATAACATATAACGTTATATAGTACTACGTTATGACGTATAACGTTCTGTAGTATGATGATATAACGTATAACGTTATATAGCGCTACGTTATGGCGTATAACGTTGTATAGTATTACGTTGTAACGTATAACGATATATAGTATTACGTTATAATGTATGACGTTGTATAGTATTACGTTATGACGTATAACGTTCTGTAGTACGGTGATATAACGTATAACGTTATATAGTATTACGTTATGACGTATGACGTTGTATAGTATTACGATATGGTGTATAACATTATATGGTATTACGATATAACATATAACGTTATATGCTATTACGATATAGCGTATAACGTAATACGGTATTACGCTATAACATATAACGTTATATAGTACTACGTTATGATGTATAACGTTCTGTAGTATG
>NW_025219985.1:1351011-1352089 GCF_014825855.1 Bombus pyrosoma | reverse complement strand
ACGTTATATCGTAATGCTACATAAGGTAATACGTTATGACGTAATATTACATAACGTTATACGTTATATCGTAATACTACATAGCGTTATAAGTAATAACGTATTACTACATAACGTTATACGTTATATCGTAATGATACATAACGTTATACGTGATATCGTAATGCTACATATCGTTATACGTTATATCGTAATACTATATAATGTTATACGTCATAACGTATTACTACATAACGTTATACGTTATATCGTAATGATACATAACGTTATACGTTATATAGTAATGCTACATATCGTTATACGTTATATCATAATGCTACATAACGTTATACGTTATATCGTATTGATACATAACGTTATACGTTATATCGTAATGTTACATAACGTTATACGTTATATCGTAATGATACAGAACGTTATACGATATATCGTAATACTACATAATGTTATTCGTTATAACGTAATGATACATAACGTTATACGTTATATCGTAATGCTACATATCGTTATACGTTATATCGTAATACTATATAATGTTATACGTCATAACGTATTACTACATAACGTTATACGTTATATCGTAATGATACATAACGTTATACGTTATATCGTAATGCTACATACCTTTATACGTTATATCTTAATGCTACATAACGTTATACGTTATATCGTAATGATACAGAACGTTATACGATATATCGTAATACTACATAATGTTATTCGTTATAACGAAATGATACATAACGTTATACGTTATATCGTAATGCTACATATCGTTATACGTTATATCGTAATACTATATAATGTTATACGTCATAACGTATTACTACATAACGTTATACGTTATATCGTAATGATACATAACGTTATACGTTATACAGTAATGCTACATATCGTTATACGTTATATCATAATGCTACATAACGTTATACGTTATATCGTATTGATACATAACGTTATACGTTATATCGTAATGTTACATAACGTTATACGTTGTATCGTAATGATACATAACGTTATACGTTATATCGTAATGCTACATAACGTTATACGTTATATCGTAATGATACATAACGTT
>NW_025219985.1:1349318-1350511 GCF_014825855.1 Bombus pyrosoma | reverse complement strand
GTTCAAATGTTCTAACATAATAGTTTAAATGTTATAAAATAATAGTTTAAATGCTGCTAATTAATAGTTTAAATACTGTTAATCAATAGTTTAAATGTTGTTAATTAATAGTTTAAATGTGGTTAATTAATAGTTTAAACGCTATAAATTAATAGTTTAAATGTAATAAAATAATAGTTTAAACGACGCTAATTAATAGATTATATGTTATAAATTAATAGTTAAAATGTTCTAAAATAATAGTTTAAATGTTATAAAATAATAGCTAAATACTGTTAAATAATAATTTACTACTACACTAAGCCGGAGCACACGTCTGTTTACCACGCTTGCCCGGGCAGAACTGACATAATACTACATAACGTTATACTTTATAAGGTCACACTACATAACGTTATACGTTATATCGTGATACAACATAACGTTATACGTTATGACGTAATAATACATAACGTTATACGTTATATCGTAATGCTACATAACGTTAGACGTTAAAACGTAATACTATATAATGTCATACGTTATATCGTAATACTACATAACTTTATACGTTATAACGTAATAATATATAACGTTATACGTCATAGCGCATTACTGCATAACGTTATACAATATATCGTAATAATACATAACGTTATACGTTATATCGTAATGCTACATAACGTTATTCGTTATATCGTAATGCTACATATCGTTATACGTTATATCGTAATGCTACATAACGTTATACGTTATAACGTAATATTACATAACGTTATACGTTATAACGTAGTACTATATAACGCTACACATTACAAGGTAATGATGTATAACGTTATACGTTATAACGTAATACTATGTATCGCTATACGTTATGACGTAATGCTACATGACGTTATACGTTATAACGTAATGCTACATATCGTTATACGTTATATCGTAATGCTACTTAACGTTATTCGTTCTATCGTAATTCTACATAACGTTATACGTTATATCGTAATACTACATAACATTATACGTTATAACGTAATAATATATAACGTTATACGTCATAGCGCATTACTGCATAACGTTATACAATATATCGTAATGATACATAACGGTATAAGTTATAACGTAATACTATATAACGTTATACGTAATAGCGTATTACTACATAACGTTATACGTTACAACGTAATACCAAATAACGCTATACGTTATAACGTAGT
>NW_025219985.1:1347754-1348818 GCF_014825855.1 Bombus pyrosoma | reverse complement strand
AACGCGCTCCGAATTGTCTTCGTAACCCCAATTGCAGCAGAGATACGATCAAATAGATTTACTTGGCCTTGAAAATTTAAAAACTATAATTGCATTGGATTTGACAGGCAAGAGCGTTAACATAGGGTAAACCGAACGTTGTGCCCTGTACAAAGAACGAAATGTGGAGTATAACGCGCTCCGAATTGTCTTCGTAACCCCAATTGCAGCGGAGATACGTTCTGTTAGATTTATTTGGCCTTGAAAATTTTAAAACTATAATTGTACTGGAATTAACAGGGTAGAATGTTGACATGGGACAAACCGATCGATGTGCCTTGTATAAAGAATCAAATGTGGAGTAAAACGCGCTCCGAATTGTCTTCGTAACCCCAATTGTAGCAGAGATACGTTCTGTTAGATTTATTCGGCCTTGAAGATTTAAAAACTATAATTGCACTGGATTTGACAGGGAAGATAGTTAACATAGGGCAATCCGAACGATGTGCCCTGTACAAAGAACGAAATGTGGAGTATAACGCGCTCCGAATTGTCTAAGTAACCCCAGTTGCAGCGGAGATACGTTATGTTAGATTTATTTGGCCTTGAAAATTCAAAAACTATAACTGCACTGGATTTGACAGGAAAGACAGTTAACGTAGTGCAAACCGAACGATGTGCCCTGTATAAAGAATGAAATGTGGAGTATAACGCTCACCGAATTGTCTTCGTAACCACAATAGCAGCGGAGATACGTTCAAATAGATTTACTTGACCTTGAAAATTTTAAAACTATAATTGCACTGAATTTGACAGGGTAGAGTGTTGACATGGGGCAAACCGAGCGATGTGCCTTGTATAAAGAATGAAATGTGGAGTAAAACGCGCTCCGAATTGTCTTCGTAACCCCAATTGCAGCAGAGATACGATCAAATAGATTTACTTGGCCTTGAAAATTTAAAAACTATATTTGCATTGGATTTGACAGGCAAGAGCGTTAACATAGGGTAAACCGAACGTTGTGCCCTGTACAAAGAACGAAATGTGGGGTATAACGCGCTCCGAATTGTCTTCGTAACCACAAT
>NW_025219985.1:1344904-1347254 GCF_014825855.1 Bombus pyrosoma | reverse complement strand
TTATATCGTAATACTACATAACGTTATACGTTATAAAGTATTACCATATAACGTTATACGTTGTAACGTAATACTACATAGCGTTATACGTTATAACGTAATGCTATATAACGTTATACGTTATAACGTATAGCTACATAACGTTATACGTTATAACGTAATACTATGTAACGTTAAACGTTATATCGGAATACTACATGACGTTATACGTTATAACGTAATGCTACATAACGTTATATGTTATATCGTAACAGTATATAACGTTATACGTTATAACGTAATGCTACATTACGTTATATGTTCTATCGTAAAACTACACAGCGTTATACGTTATAACGTAATGCTACATATCGTTATACTTTATAACGTCATACTATGTAACGTTAAATGTTATATCGTAATACTACATAACGTTATACGTTATAAAATATTACCGTATAACGTTATATGTTATGGCGTAACGGTACATAACGTTACATGTTATGTCGTAATACTACATAACGTTATACGTTATAACGCAATGCTACATAACGTTATAACTTATAACGTAATGCTGCATAACGTTATACGTTATAACGTAATGCTACATAACGTTATATGTTATATCGTAATACTACATAACGTTATACCTTATATCGTAACAGTATATAACGTTATACGTTATAACGTAATAGTATATAACGTTATACGTTATAACGCATTGCTACATTACGTTATATGTTCTATCGTAAAACTACATAGCGTTATACGTTATAACGTAATGCTACATATCGTTATACCTTATAACGTAATACTATGTAACGTTAAATGTTATATCGTAGTACTACATAACGTTATACGTTATAAAGTATTACCATATAACGTTATATGTTATGACGTAACGGTACATAACGTTATATGTTATATCGTAATACTACATAACGTTATACGTTATAACGTAATGCAACATAACGTTATACGTTATAACGTAATGCCATCTAACGTTATACGTTATAACGTAACGCTACATTACGTTATATGTTCTATCGTAATACTACATGTCGTTATACATTATAACGTAATGCTACATATCGTTATACCTTATAACGTCATAGTATGTAACGTTAAATGTTATATCGTAATACTACATAACGTTATACGTTATAAAATATTACCGTATAACGTTATATGTTATGGCGTAACGGTACATAACGTTATATGTTCTATCGTAATACTACATAACGTTATACGTTATAACGTAATACTACATAACGTTATACGTTATAACGTAATACTATATATCGTTATACGTAATAACGTAATGCTACATAACGTTGTATGTTATATCGTAATACTACATAACCTTATACGTTATATCGTAACAGTATATAACATTATACGTTATAACGTAATAGTATACATCGTTATACGTTATAACGTAATGCTTCATTACGTTATACGTTCTATCGTAATACTACATAACGTTATACGTTATAATGTAATGCTACATACCGTTATACCTTATAACGTAATACTATGTAACGGTAAACGTTATATCGTAATACTACATAACGTTATACGTTATAAAGTATTACCATGTAACGTTATACGTTGTAACGTAATACTACGTAGCGTTATACGTTATAACGTAATGCTATATGACGTTATACGTTATAACGTACAGCTACATAACGTTATACGTTATAACGTAATACTATGTAACGTTAAACGTTATATCGTAATACTACATAACATTATACGTTATAACGCAATGCTACATAACGTTATAACTTATAACGTAATGCTGCATAACGTTATACGTTATAACGTAATGCTACATAACGTTATATGTTATAACGTATTTCTATATAGCGTTATACGTTATAACGAAATACTACATAAGGTTATACGTTATAACGTAATGCTTTATAACGCTATACGTTATAACGTAATACTACATAACGTTATACGTTATAACGTAATACTATATAACGTTATACGTTATAACGTAATAGTATATAACCTTATACGTTATATCGTAATACTACATAACGTTATATGTTATAACGTAATGCTACATTACGTTATATGTTTTATCTTAATACTACATAACGTTATACGTTATATCGTAACAGTATATAACGTTACACGTTATAACGTAATGCTACATACCGTTATACCTTATAACGTAATACCGTGTAACGTTAAACGTTATATCGAAATACTACATAACGTTATACGTTATAACGTATTACTACATAACGTTATATGTTATAACGTAATGCTACATTACGTTATATGTTTTATCGTAGTACTCCATAACGTTATACGTTATATCGTAACAGTATATAACGTTACACGTTATAACGTA
>NW_025219985.1:1343029-1344404 GCF_014825855.1 Bombus pyrosoma | reverse complement strand
TAATACCATATAACGTTATATGTTATACCATAATACTATATAACGTTATACTATATATCATAATACTATTTAACGTTATACGTTACATCGTAATACCATATAATGTTATACGTTATATCATAATACTATATAACGTTATGCGTTATATCATAATACTATACAACGTTATACGTTATAACGTAATACCACATATCGTTATACGTTATATCGTAATACCATATAACGTTATACGTTATATCATAATACTACTTAACGTTGTACTTTATAATGTAATACCAGATATCGTTATACGTTTTATCGTAATACCATATATCATTATACGTTATATCGTAATACCATATAGCGTTATATGTTATATCGTAATACTATATAACGTTACACGTTATATCATAATACTATATAACGTTGTACGTTACATCGTAATACCATATAATGTTATACGTTATATCGTAATACTATATAACGTTATACGTTATATCATAATACTATATAACGTTATACATTATATCATAGTACTACATAACGTTATGCGTTATATCATAATACTATACAACGTTATACGTTATAACGTAATACCACATATTGTTATACGTTATATCGTAATACCATATAACGTTATACGTTATATCATAATACTACTTAATGTTGTACTTTATAATGTAATACCAGATATCGTTATACGTTATATCGTAATACCATATAACGTTATACGTTATATCGTAATACTATATAACGTTATACGTTATATCATAATACTATATAACGTTATACGTTATATCATAATACTACATAACGTTATACGTTATAGCGCAATACCACATATCGTTATACGTTTTATCCTAAAACCATATAACGTTATACGTTATATCGTAGTACCATATAACGTTATACGTTATACCATAATACTATATAACGTTATACTATATATCATAATGCTATATAACGTAATACATTATATCATAATACTATATAACGTTATGCGTTATATCATAATACTATACAACGTTATACGTTGTAACGTAATACCACATATCGTTATACGTTATATCGTAATACTATATAACGTTATACGTTATATCATAATACTATATAACGTTATACGTTATATCATAATACTATATAACGTTATACGTTATATCATAATACTATATAACGTTATACGTTATAACGTAATATCACATATCGTTATACGTTTTATCGTAATACCATATAACGTTATACTTTATAATGTAATACCACATATCGTTATACGTTTTATCGTAATACCATATAACGTTATACGTTATATCGTAATACTATATAACGTTATACGTTATATCATAATACTATGTAACGTTGTACGTTATAACGCAATACCACATATCGTTATACGTTT
>NW_025219985.1:1341381-1342529 GCF_014825855.1 Bombus pyrosoma | reverse complement strand
CGTCATACATTATAACGTAATACTACATAACATTATTCGTTATAAAGTAGTACTACTGAACGTTATACGTTATGACGTACTACCATATAACGATATACGTTATATCGTATTACCATATAACGACATACGTTATAGCGTAATATTACATAAGGTTATACGTTATAACGTATTACCATAATACGATATACGTTATAACGTATTACCATATAACGATCTGCGTTATAACGTAATACTACATAACGTTATACGTTATAACGTAATACCACATAACATTTCACGTTATAACGTATTTTTCATATAACGATATACGTTATAACGTATTACCATATAACGATGTACGTTATAACGTAATAATACATAACGTATTACGTTATAACGTCATACTACTGAACGTTTTTCGTTATAACGTATTACTCTATAACGATATACGTTATAAAGTAATACTACATAACGTTGTACGTTATAACGTAATACTACATAATGTTATACGATGTAACGTAATACTACATAACGTTATTCGTTATCACGCATTACTATATAACGATATACGTTATAAGGTAATACTACATAATGTTATTCGTTATAACGTAATACTACATAACATATCACGTTATAACGTATCTTTCATATAACGTTATAGGTTGTAACGTATTACCATATAACGATATACGTTATAAGGTAATAATACATAATGTTATTCGTTATAACGTAATACTACATAAGATTTCACGTTGTAACGTATCTTTTATATGACGACATACGTTATAACGTATTACCATATAACGATGTACGTTATAACGTAATAATACATAACGTTATACGTTATAACGTAATACTACTGAACGTTGTTCGTTATAACGTATTACTATATAACGATATACGTTATAACGTAATAATACATAATGCTATACCTTATAATGAAATACTACATAACATTATACGATGTAAGGTAATACTACATAACGTTGTTCGTTATAACGTGTTACTATATAACTATATACGTTATAACGTAATGCTATATAACGTTAGACGTTGTAAAGTATTACTATATAACGATATACGTTATCACGTAATATTACATAAGGTTATACGTTATAACGTATTACCATAAAACGATATACGTTATAACGTAATAATACATAATGTTA
>NW_025219985.1:1339729-1340881 GCF_014825855.1 Bombus pyrosoma | reverse complement strand
GTATGACGATATATAGCATTACGGTATAACGTATAACGTTATGTAGTATATCGTTACAAGGTATAAAGTTATATAGTATTACGTTATAACGTATAACGTTATGTAGTATAATGATATAACGTATAATGTTATGTAGTATTACGTTATAACGCGTAACGTTATATAGTATTACCTTATAACGTATAACGTTATGTAGTATTACGTTAAAACGTAAAACGTTATTTAGTATAATGATATAACGTATAATGTTAGGTAGTATTACGTTATATCGCATAACGTTATATAGTTTTACGTTACACCGTATAACGTTATATAGTATTACGCTATAACGTAAAACATTATGTATTATTACGTTACAACGTATAACGTTATGTAGTATTACAATATAACGTATAACGCTATATAGTACTACCTTATGACCTATAACGTTATATAGTGATACGTTATAACGTATAACGTTATGTAGTATTATGTTATAACGTAGAACGTTACATAGTGTTACGTTATAACGTATAACGTTAAGTAGTATTACGTCATAACGTATAAAGTTATGTAGTATATCGTTATAAGGTATAAAGTTATATAGTATTACGTTAAAACGTATAACGCTTTGTAGTATTACGTTACAACGTATATCGTTATGTAGTATTACGTTAAAACGTATAACGTTATGTAGTAATATGTTATAACGTAGAACGTTATATAGTGTTACGTTACAACGTATATCGTTATGTAGTATTACCTTAAAACGTATAACGTTATGTAGTATTATGTTATAACGTAGAACGTTATATCGTGTTGCGTTATAACGTATAACGCTTTGTAGTATTACGTTATAACGTATAACGTTATGTAGTATAATGATATAACGTATAATGTTAGGTAGTATTACGTTATATCGTATAACGTTATATAGTGTTACGTTACAACGTATATCGTTATTTAGTATTACGTAAAACGTATAACGTTATGTAGTATTATGTTATAACGTAGAACGTTATATAGTGTTACGTTACAACGTATATCGTTATGTAGTATTACGTTAAAACGTATAACGTTATGTAGTGTTACGTTACAACGTATAACGATATATAGCATTACGTTATAACGTGTAACATTATATAGTATTACGTTATAACGTACAGCGTTATG
>NW_025219985.1:1337836-1339229 GCF_014825855.1 Bombus pyrosoma | reverse complement strand
TTATACGTTATATCGTAACACTACATAACGTTATACGTTATATCGTAATACTACATAACGTTATACGTTATATCGTTATGCTACATAACGTTATACGCTATGTCGTAATGCTACTTAACGTTATACGTTATATCGTAATACTACATACCGTCATACGTTATATCGTAATAATACATATCGTTGTACTTTATATCGTAATGCCATATAACGTTATACGTTATATCGTAATAGTATATAACGTTTTACGTTATAACGTAATACTACATAACGTTATACGTTATATCGTAATAGTATATAACGTTTTACGTTATAACGTAATACTACATAACGTTATACGTTACATCGTAATTCTACATAACGTGATTCGTTATAACGTAATGCTACATAACGTTATTCTCTATAACGTAATGCTACATAACGTTATACGTTATAACGTAATGCTACATAGCGCTATACTATATATCATAATGCTATATAACGTTTTACGTTGTAACGTTATACTACATAACGTTATATGTTATAAGGTAATACTACATATCGTTATACATTATAACATATTACGTTATAAGGTTATACGTTATATCGTAATACCACATAACGTTTTTCGTTGTAACGTTATACTACGTAACGTTATACGTTATAACGTAATACTACATATCGCCATACGTTATAGCGTAGTACTACATAACGTTATACGTTATATCGGAATACTACATAACGTTATACGTGGTAACGTAATACTACATAACGTTATACGTTATATCGAAATACTACGTATCGCCATACGATATATCGTAATACTACATATCGTTGCACGTTATGTCGTAATAAAATATAACGTTATACGTTATAGCGTAATACCTTATAACGTTATACTTTATATCGTAATGCTACATAACTTTATACGCTCTAACGTAATGCTACATAACGTTATACGTTATAACGTAATACTACATAACGTTATACGCTATAACGTAATGCCACATAACGTTACACGCTCTAACGTAATGCTACATAACGTTAAACGTTATATTGTAATACTATATAACGTTATACGTTATATCGTAATACTACATAACGTTATACGTGGTAACGTAATACTACATAACGTTATACGTTATATCGGAATACTATATAGCGTTATACGTTGTTACGTAGTACTACATAACACTATACGTTATAACGTAATACTACATAACGTTATAAGTTACAACGTAATACTACATAACATTATACGTTATATCGCAATACTACATATCGTTATACGTTATATCGTAATACCTTATAAAGTTATACGTTACAATGTAATACTACATAACGTTATACGCTATAACGTAACGCTACATAGCGCTATACGTTATATCGCAATACCATATAACGTTATACGTTACTC
>NW_025219985.1:1335934-1337336 GCF_014825855.1 Bombus pyrosoma | reverse complement strand
TTATGTACTATTACGTCATAACGTATAACGTTATACGGTATTACGATAAAACGTATAACTATATGAGTATTACGATATATACGTATGTCGTTATGTAGCATTACAATACAACGTATAACGATATGTAGTATTACGACATAACGTATAACGTTAAGTGGTAACATGATATAACTTATAACGATATGAAATATTACGTTACAACGTATAACGTTATATAGTATTACGATATAACGTATAATGCTATGTAGCATTTCGATATAACGTATAACGTTATGTAGTACTATATTATAGCGTATAACTTTGTGTAGCAATACGTTATAGCGTATAACGTTATGTAAAATTACTTTATAACGTGTAACGTTATATGGTAATACGATATATCGTATAACGCTATATAGCATTACGTTATAACGTATAACGTTATGTAGCATTATGATATAACGTATATCGTTATGTAGTATTATGATATAACGTATAAGGATATGTAGTATTACGATATAACGTGTAACATTATGTACTATTACGTTATATCGTATAACGTTATATAGTATTACGATATAACGTTCAACGATATGTAGTATTACGACATAACGTATAACGTTATATGGTAATATAATATAACTTATAACGATATGTAATATTACGTTACAACGTATTACGTTATATAGTATTACGATATAACGTTTAACGTTATGTAGTATTATGTTATAGCGTATAACGTTGTGTAGCATTGTGATATAACGTATAACGTTATGTAGTATTAGGAAATAACGTATAAGGATATGTAGTATTACGATATAACGTATAACATTATGTACTATCACGTTATATCGTATAACGTTATATAGTATTACGATATAACGTATAACGTTATGTAGCATTACGATATAACGTATAACGTTATGTAGTATTACGCTATAACGTATAACGCTATGTAGTATTACCTTATAACGTATAACGTTATATAGTATTACGATATAACGTATAACATTAGGCACTATTACGTTATATCGTATAACGTTATGTAGTATTACGATATAACGTATAACGTTATGTAGTATTAAGATATAACGTATAAGGATATGTAGTACTACTATATAACGTATAACATTATGTACTATTACGTTACAACGTATTACGTTATATAGTATTACGATATAACGTATAACGTTATGTAGTATTATGTTATAGCGTATAACGTTGTGTAGCATTGTGATATAACGTATAACGTTATGTAGTATTAGGAAATAACGTATAAGGATATGTAGTATTACGATATAACGTATAACATTATGTACTATTACGTTATATCGTATAACGTTATATAGTATTACGATATAACGTATAACGTTATGTAGCATTACGATATAACGTATAACGTTATGTAGTATTACGCTATAAC
>NW_025219985.1:1333083-1335434 GCF_014825855.1 Bombus pyrosoma | reverse complement strand
GTCATAACGTAGTACTATATACCGTTATACGTTATAACGTAATAATATATATCGTTATACGTTACAGCGTAATACTGCACATCGTTATACGGCATAACGCAGTACTGTATAACGTTAATCTTTATATCCTAATACCATATATCGGTATACGTTATATCGTAATGCTACACAATGTCATACGTCATAACGTAGTACTGTGAAACGTTATATGCCATATTGTAATACCATATAACGTTATACGCTATAACGTAATACCATATAACGTTAAACGTTATATCGTAATACCATATAACGTTATACGCTATATCAAGTTACTACACAACGTTATACGTCATAACGCAGTAGTATATATCCTTAAACGATGTATCCTCATACAACATAACGTTATACGTTCTATCATAATACTGCACAACGTTATACGTCATAACGAGATACTATATAACGTTATACGTTATAACGCAATACCATATAACGTTATACGTTATACCATATTACTATAAGACGTTACACCTCATAACGTAGTGCTATACAACGTTGTACGTCATAACGTAGTACTATATAACATCATATGTTATATCGCTATACCGTATAAAGTTATACGTCATAACGTAGTACTATAAAACCTTAAACGTTATATCCTAATTCCTAATATCGTTATACGTTATATCATCATACTACACAACGTTATACGTCACAACGAGATGCTAGATAACGTTATACGTTAGAACGGAATACCATATAACGTTAAAAGTTATTTCGTAATACCATATAACGTTATACGTTATATCATAATACTACAAAACGTTATAGGTCATAACGTAGTACTATACAGCGTTATATGCTATATCGTAATACCACATAACGTAATACGGTGTAACGTAATGTCATGTATCGTCATACGTCATAACGTAGTACTATACAACGTTATACATCATAACGTAGAACTATTCAACGTTATACGTTATATCGTATTACTATACAACGTTATAAGTTACAACGTAATACCACCTAACGTTTTACGTTACGACGTAGTACCACATAACGTTATACGTTATGTCGTAGTACTATATGAGGTTATATGTTATAACGTAATACCATGTAACGTTATACTTTATATTATAATACTACACAACGTGATACGGCAAAACGTATGACAATATAACGTTATACGTTACAACGTAGTGATATATATCTTTATAAGCTACAACGTAATACTATATAACGTTATACATCATAACGTAGTACTATATAACGTTATATGTTATATCGTAAGAGCCGATAACTTTATACGCTATAACGTAATACTATATCACGTTAAACGTTATATCCTAATATCATATAACGTTATACGTTATCATAATACTATACAACGTTACACGTCATAACGTAGTACTATGCAACGTCATACGTCATAACGTAGTACTATATAACGTTATATGTTATATCGTAATACCGTATAACGTTATACGCTATATCGTAATACCATTTATCGTTATATATTATATTGTAATACTATATGACGTTATACGTCATAACGTAGTACTATATACCGTTATACGTTATAGCGTAATAATATATATCGTTATACGTTATAGCGTAATACTGCACATCGTTATACGGCATAACGCAGTACTGTATAACGTTAAACTTTATATCCTAATACCATATATCGGTATACGTTATATCGTAATGCTACACAATGTCATACGTCATAACGTAGTACTGTGAAACGTTATACACCATATTGTAATACCATATAACGTTATACGCTATAACGTAATACCATATAACGTTAAACGTTATATCGTAATACCATATAACGCTATACGCTACAACATAATACCACATAAAGTTATACGTCATGACGTGGTACTATATAATTCTATACGCTTTAACGTAATACCATATAACGTTATACGCTATATCGTAATACCATTTAACGTTATACGTTATATCGTAATACCCTATAACGTTATACGCTATAACGTAATACTATATAACGTTATATATCATAACGCAGAACTATTCAACGTTATACGTTATATCGTATTACTATACAAAGTTATACGTTACAACGTAATACCACCTAACGTTTTACGTTACAACGTAGTACCACATAACGTTACACGTTATGTCGTAGTACTATATAAGTTTATATGTTATAACGTAATACCATGTAACGTTATACTTTATATTATAATACTACACAACGTGATACGTCAAAACGTATGACTATATAACGTTATACGTTACAACGTAGTAATATATATCGTTATAAGCTACAACGTAATACTATATAACGTTATACGTCATAACGTAGTACTATATAACGTTATATGTTATATCGTAAT
>NW_025219985.1:1329524-1332583 GCF_014825855.1 Bombus pyrosoma | reverse complement strand
ACTTTCTGGTTTGTCTGTTCATTAATTATAAGTCGGTAGGGCCGGTCAGGTTGGCACAACCTGGTCTCTGGTCGGGTAGGCGCGTTTTCGTGTGACCAACTTGTTTCTGGAAATCTAATTTGAGAAATCGACGGTGAAACTGGCACGAGTAGAGCATGCTCTCGTCTCTGGTTTGCCTTTCGATTTATCGAATTTCGCGGTCGCGATTGTGAGTAGGCTCGAAACGAGCTTTATTGCCAGAGCACGCACATGTTCGCACGACGATGTTAAAAATCTGAGCATATTGGAAATGTACGTACAACAGATACTAACGGGAAAAATCAACGAGACTAATAATAAAATCAATGAATTAGAAAAAAAGAGCTATAGACAAATATCTTATAATATACAGTGGCATAATCTGCAATTTATTATAAAATAATTAATCCGAGCAGAATATATTATAAAAGAAGGTTGCTGAATACGATAGACATTGTCGAATACTAATTGAATAAAATCATTTAATTAATTTTCAAAGAATTTGATATTTCTTTAAGGAATCAATAAGTTTCTCGCTTATAGCCTAATAGATCCTCTGACAGATCTTACGAAGTAATACCGAACCTCGATTACAGCCAATTAATTCACATTATTCGCTACATGATTAATATCTGTATCACGCGCAGCAATGCAGGCGTTATTGAAGAAATAAGCCATTTTATGTTACAACTATAACGAGTAAATTTATTCGTTTACCTTGAGAGGAATTAAAAAGGTACCTGTCTTTTAAGCAAGCATTAAATAAGAATTTTAAATATCGCAGACAGTGATGTAGGCGTCATTCAAGAAGATAGAGCATGTTATTTTGTAATTAGACGAGTAAATGAACGAATATCGATAATATAATATAATGCTTAATATGAATTTTATCTGTCTGATTATTTAATACCATAACTTATTTCACAGTAACGTCATCGACTGCCGTTAGGCTTTTTTCCCTTTTTGTTCAAGCTAATTGATAGTCGAAAACTAGTATCAAAAAAGTGTGAATTTAGTCTTAGTTTGTGGAAACTATTGATATTATAAAAATAGATATCGTATTAAATCGTTGAAGACGCCTATTTACCATAAAAATTAAGAAATTGTTCAATTTGATTTTGTTATAATGGAAAAACCGCCTTCTGCTTTGTCAAAAAAACGTTACCGTTTGATTAACAACTCGATACCTTGTCAAGTTATATAAGGAACACGCAAGTCACGCGCAAGCTTTTTCGTGCCTGAACTCCCGGAGAGTGAACATCGAAGAAGAACTTAAATATAAGGTAAATAAAAAAAAATATCAAACAATAACATTGAAAGTAATTTATAACGTCTAAGCTGTTAATTTATAACATTTAAACTATTAATTTGTAACATGTAAGCTATCTTTTTATAACATTTAAACCATTAATTTATAACATTTAAGCCATTAATTTCTAATACAAACTATTAATTTATAACGTTGGAGCTATTAATTTTCTGCATTTAAACTGCTATTTTATACATTTAAACTATTAATTTGTAACATTTAAGCCATTAATTTATAACATTTAAGCTATTAATTTATAACATTTAAACTGTTATTTTATAGATTTAAGCCATTAATTTATAACATTTTAGCCATTAATCTAAAACAGTTACTGCATTAATTCTTAAAAATTATACCTATAATTTATAACCATATCCTCCCATTAATTCAAAGTAATTATGTTCTTAATTCATAGCAGTTATACCATTAATTGGAAACAATTCTACATTCATTGATTTAAATCAATACCATCAATTCGTAGTGAATAAATTAATGATTTATTTTGGTTTATTTAATATTAACGAAATCTTTCAAGTTCCTGAAGTGCTATTTTAGTTTTATATAGCATTATTTTTAAATTTTGAATACAGTATTTAATTTCTCATTTCACTATTTCGTATAAAACCAGTGGTAACGCAGAGTGTACCTATTGAGTGCCTGGATGGGATGTAATTTTCCATGTCCGCATAAAACCAAGGAAACAACACCGTATTCATGGAATCAAGGAAGCAAGTGTAATTTAATCGAAGGCGACGACATCTCATCATTCATCCATACGCGCTACAATTGGTACCTTGCATGGTTTCGTTTCTTCGATGATAAGTTCAATATTCAAGTATGATTATGCGGATCCACATACTACAGATATTCTAATTAATAAATTCCAATACACGCTACATCTTTGTTATAAAATAATTTTACATCTCTGCTTCCAATGCTTAAAAACTCTTTATGTAAATGGGACACGAGCGTAGTTACCTCCTCGTGCTGGGTGCCGGTAATTGGTATCGTTTTCTAAATAATAATACACTAAGTACTATTTTTAACATTAGTATTATTATTTGACTAACGATATCAAGCTAAAAACTACTTGAATATAGTCTGGTCTTGATCATCCAAAATAATTTTGGTGATCTAGACTGGACTAATACCCCCCTCCCCCGCGGGGGCACCGTGGGACATCGTGGGACATCGTGGGACATCGCGGGACACCGTGGGATGCGTGCGTTTTAGCCTTAGTTAATCGTAAGATAGATACCTAGAGTCGTAGATCTGCAATCCTGTCTGATTGGTACTTCGGTACTTGGGCAGGGACCTGCATTTAACGTCCTCCGTAATCCTATTCAGGTGGCAAACCCGCGGGGGTGGACCCCACTGTTCAGTTGAGGCCACGCCTTCGTAATCCTCTTCAGCGGTCTCTCCCCGGGTTCCACTTGTTCAGTTGGAGTGTGTTAAATTGCAGGCCCATTTGCTGGTTCGCTGGTATCATCGGCTGGTGCTATCGACCGTGATAAGTTGCAAACGACGTGACAAGAATCGAGCGAAGGTCAATGCTTGGGCTTTCCGCTGATCCTTAGTGTTATCCGGTGCACGGGGGTTCGTCGCGTAGGTTTGTCAGTTCTTCCGAGAGCGCGATATCTTTCGTTCCGGGCGCACCGGGATTTTGCTTTCATCATCTGATTGATCGGGTTTATTGAGATCACGTTAGAGTTTATAACTTTTCAATATCTTC
>NW_025219985.1:1327612-1329024 GCF_014825855.1 Bombus pyrosoma | reverse complement strand
TTATATGTTATAACGTAATGCTACATAGCGTTATACGTTATAACGTAATTCTACATAACGTTATACGTTATAACGTAATGCTACGTAACGTTATACGTTATAACGTAATGCAACATAACGTTATACGTTATACCGTAATGATACATAACGTTATACTTTATAACATAATACTACATAACGTTATACGTTATAGCGAGATGCTACATAACGTTATGCGTTATAACGCAATACTACATAACGTTATACATTATAATCTTCTACCATATAACGTTATTCGTTATAGCGTAATGCTACATAACGATATACGTTATAACGTAATGCTATATAACGTTATACGTTATATCGTAATGCTACATATAGTTACATGTTATATCTTAATACTACATAACGATATATGTCATAACGTATTACCATATAACGTTATACGTTATAACGTCATAGTACATAATTTTATACGTTGTAACGTAATACTACATAACGTTATACGATATAATGTACTACCATATAACGTTATACGTTATAAAGTTATTCTACATAACGTTATACGTTATACCTTAATACTACATAACGATATATGTCATAACGTATTACCATATAACGTTATACGTTATAACGCAATGCTATATAACGTCATACGTTATATCGTATTGCTACATATCGTTACACGTTATATCTTAATACTACATAACGATAGATGTCATAACGTATTACCATATATCGTTATACGTTGTAACGCAATACTGCATAACTTTATACGTTATAATGTAATGCTATATAACGTTATACGTTATATCGTAATGCTACATAACGTTATACGATATACCGTAATACTACATAGCGTTATACGTCATAACGTATTACCATATAACGTTATACGTTATATCGCAATGCTACATAATGTTATACGTTATAACGTCATGCCATATAACGCTATACGTTATTGCGTAATGCTACATAACGTTATACGTTATACCGTAATGCTTCATAACGTTATACGTTATACCGCAATGCTACATAACGTTATACGTTATATCGTAACACTACATATCGCTATACGTTATAACGCAATGATACATTACGTTATACGTTATAAGGTAATTATACATATCGTTAGACGTTATACCGTAATGCTACATAACGTTACTCGTTATATCTTAATACTACATAACGATATATGTCATAACGTATTGCAATATAACGATATACGTTACATCGTAATACTACATAACGTTATACGTCATAACGTATTACCATATAACGTTATACGTTATAACGTAATACTACATAACGCTATACGTTATATGGTAATGATACATAACGCTATACGTTATACCGTAATACTACATAACGTTATATGTCATAACGCGTTACCATATAACGTTATGCGCTATAACGCATTACTGCATAACGTT